>NC_051161.1:65529097-65665837 GCF_013339745.2 Dermacentor silvarum
TCAGATTTATGGGCTCTGTGAAAGGTGCGCTCTGCAATACGTTCCCGGCTATAGGCTTGCGCATGCTCGCGGTCTTCGTGTGGTTATACTCCCACATCTGATTTTTTTTGTTGCATTTTTCTTGTTTGTCGCGTAGAAGAGAAAGAAAGTAGAGACAGGTTGCTACTTCTTCTGATCCACACGATTTCCCAGCTGCGCATTAAGGCACCTGCGGCTGCGTTCGCCTGTTCGTCAGGGAATCAACAGCTCAAGCGTCATGCAGGAACGATACACGCATGAGGACGCATCGGGTCACTAATGCGATATTTAATATCGTAGAAACAATGGAGGCATATAGCCTCGTGACTTGGAGACAGTGTAGCATCTCTATCCGAATGTCAAAGCACGCTTAATGTGGTCACGACGACTATAAGACGTCCTGGACTTGAGATGAGCTATTGGCATCATTATCAGCCTCCCGACGTCGAGGGAATTGCGCTTTCGGATAGGCTGGACGCAGAATGAAATACAGTATGTTTATATATTCTCACGGGAATCACCAGTACGTCGAAACGATCAGAGAGAGTGTGTTTTACAACATATACAAGGCTATCAAAACAGCGGTCGATCAACAGGTCGCGCACCGTTTGCTTCTCTACCTCAAGGGCCATTTAATAGTAATAGTGATAACAATAATAACTTTATTTCCCATCGCGTGCACATGGTGCAAGCAGGCAGTAAGAGAGATAGAAAAGTCATAAGGGAAAAGCAGGGAGGTTAACGAGGCTGAGCCCGGTAGGCTACCCTGCACTGGCGAAGGAGGAGAAGGGATTGAAAGAGGAGAAGAAAGAGAGAAGTTCACACCTTGCACATTTACACAGTCAAGCGTTCATCGCTGAGTTTCGTCACAGGTGGTCACACAGGCTTGTGCACTTCAAAAAACGCAGCAGCGCCTTTGTAGCCCTGTACATAGCAGACGCACGAGGCCACGGGCCCAAGATCTTCTCCTCCGTAAAAGGCCTGTCGTCTAAGTGCCCCAAAGCAGCCCGAAGGGCAATCCTCTCTTCTTCGTATCTGGGGCAGTCACATAAGAGATGTCTGGTGGTTTCCTCAACACCACATGTGCTGCAGTTGGCACTGTCTGCCATTCCAATAAAGAATAAATAGGAGTTTGTAAAAGAAACTGCTATTCGCAGGCGGCACAGTAAGGTTTCTTCATGTCGTTTAAAACCCGGTAAAAATGTAATTGCATCTGTGGGTCCATGGCATATAGGTTGGTAAACTCTGGTGTATTCCATTTACTTAGAGTTATAGTATGGGCAAGACTGCTGAGGTGCCGCGCTGCATCCGTTCTTGACAATGGTATTGTGACTCTTTCATATTCGTCATGCGCTTCACGGGCAGCTTTGTCGGCACATTCATTGCCAGTGATGTTGCAGTGCCCAGGTAGCTACTGAAATACAATGTCGTGGCCTCTGACCACCGACCGCGTGATGGTAGCGTAATGGTATCTCTGCAACCAATTGTTCATGTGGCTGCGGCGCAGAGGTGATAAAAGTGACTGTAGGGCCACGGAGAAATTCTTTCTCCGTGTGTATAGGGCTTCCTTTGAATCACAGAATATAGCCCAATTATTTGGTGATTGTTCGTGCACATAAAGCACTGCCCTGCGGAGGGCGGCAAGTTCAGACCCTGTCGATGTTGTGATGTGGCTGACTTTGAACTTCTTACGGAATGATGCCGACGAAATAACTACCGCACCAGTAGAGCTGGTCAGAGTCGAAGAGCCATCTGTATAAATGTGAATTCGATCAGAGTAGGAATCATGCAGCATATTTAGAGCAGCTTGATTCAGGGCACAAGTAGGCAAGTCGGACTTCTTTGCAACTCCTGGAATGGAGAGCCGCACTTGGTGGCTGCCGAAGACACCACAAAGAACAAGGTAGTCTTGCTGCAGACGTGAAGAGCAGGCAGTAAAAATGCTGAACGAATTAGCAGCTTGAGAAAACCGTTTACGCTTAACTCTACACATGGAAAAAACAGCGTGACTTAGTTAACTATCGTAGCATTGCATAAGAGTGACAGTAGTGTCGGTTTGCATTGCGTGACCATGTCCATCGACACCCGTCGCGGGAGCCCAGTGACCATGCGTTGCCCTTCTAAGCTCAAGGTCCTGGGTTCGATCCCAGCCGCGGCGGTCGCATTTCGATGAGGGCGGACTGCAAGAACGCTCGGGTACGATGCATTGCATTGGATACTCGTTAAAAAAAACATATATTCAAAATTAATCACTAGCCTTCCACTATACGGTGTGTCTCATAGTCAGATCGTTTGGCACATAAACCCACGAATTTAATTATTTAATTTTGAGGTCTATTGACCACGTGACAACGTGCCACGTTGACTTTGTTTTTGTTTTATGGTATTGCTCACTAGAACATGCATAGAAATGAACTAGCTGAGGTCACCATGACCGATGTACACAGGACCTCAGCCTCCTTCATACAGCGAACAATATAAAACGAAACGTGACAGTGTGTTCAAAGATAACAAAAAGAGAATTCGTCAAGATATCAAGCAAGAAAGTCGTGATGTGGATCAGTGATTACGGTGCGATTGCTTTTCTAAGATTATTCGCTTATATTTAGTTCTTTGGATTGACAGGCGTTGGCCATCGTACATTTACACTGTAGTGGTGTGCCGGTCCGTGGTGTGCACGTCAGGTTAACCGATAAGGCTGTCTATACGAGTATCTTGCGCGCACAGACCAATGACGCGCAATCCGAACTTACGCACTGCTGTCAATGTTCCTTCCCCCCCCCCCCCCCCCCCACTTTTTTTTTTTGTCCTTCTGCTACGGCTTGGAAACATCGTTCGATCAAGGTAAGCGTGAGTGAGTTTAGCCGAGAAGTGGTCTCGCCGATTTGACGCGCAATAAATCATCTCCTGTAATGGCGTGGCGTGCAATCAGAGCAATGTAACCGCTCTTTACGCGCAATCTTCATTCGTATATACTTCGTGCCCAGTCTCTGCGGGTGAGGCGGCACCGGGGGTGACCCGGATTTCGTCGTTCCCAAGACGGAAGATCAGCTCGCTTCCGCGGTATACCGTCGCGTTCCGAATCTCGCTCCCTTGGAACTTTCATCACCCGGAAGCTAGAGCACTTCTCGCCCCACCTCTATAGGCTGTCTTCCGCAGACGCCTAGTAGACGTTTCGGCTTTCCTATAGGCCCTTACTTTTGTCCATATTGTTCGTGATGGGCCGTCGCTTCGGCATTCGTCTCTTTAACACGCCTTTCGCTGTCATCATTGGCGCACTCCACAGTAAATTGTCCGACATGTTAATTTATTCAGAGGGAGCGAGAAAATCATTATAAGCGCAAAGGTGAGGAATAAGACTTTGTCAGTGTGTTCTTGCCAGCTACTTGGGGATGGGTAAAGGAGAGAGGCGCAAAAGAAAGGTAATAAATGGGGGACATAAAGGTAAGCGTGATTAGTGGAGAGAACAGCTGACGCACGGAATAAAGCAAAAGAAAAAAGTTACTTGTGGTCCACAAGCCTTCAATTTGGTTGTTTATGGACTGCTAAACACAATGGTCAACAAATGACGTGACTCCAAAGGCTGTCACGAGCAGTGCTGAACGTATAGAAAAACATTTGTAGAATATCTGTGGACTGAATAATTTCTGTGAGTAGTTGCCCTCCAACGATCGTTGTGCCTACAAGCAGTGTTTCTGGCTGCTTCTGAGATTGATCACTTTAAAAATTTCGCTGAAAGTAGGTTTCACACGGGCTTCCCACTTTATCGAGGCAGCTTTCATGTTGTGTCGAATTGGGCCACCCAAATTTGACGTACGTGTGGAACATTGCAAACAGATATCCACATGATGTCCATGTTTAGTAAGGCAGCAAGTTATAGACTTCCTTGTCACTTTCGTGTCTGGGTTCAAGAGCAAAAAAAAAAAAAAAAAAATACACCCGGTCCAGCGCTGACATATTTTGCTCTAGAGCATGTGAACTGGTGTTCACCGTTATATTTACACCGATGGCTCCGTTACGTCTACATCATCTGCCATTGATGTGTGGATTCCGTCTGCGAGTGTTAACGTCTTTGCCACTCTCAGTCACCGCACTTCAGCTATAGTACAGTCACAGAACTAGCTGCACTGCGGGCTGCTTTTAATTACATCATAAACCAGACAGCTAAGTCTAGGGCCATCATCACCGAATCAAGAGCAGCCCTGCAGTCGCTAAAGTCCCCACACACGCAGGATCAACTTGTAATAGGCATCAGACACCTATGCAGCAAAGCTTGCGGACTGCATCACAGCCTTGTGCTGCAGTGGTTACCAGCGCACTGCGGAATACAAGGCAACGTCCAGGCTGACCACGCTGCCAAAGCTGGACATGACACTTCGCGAAAAAAAGTCCAGATACCTTTCTCGAGAAAATACGTGGCGAGATTTGTATAAGCGTACGCTTGGTGTCTCGAACGATCCCTCTGGACAGACTGAAAGCCACCAGTATGCGGATCTCAATACAAAATAGATCCAGTGTGTGACTTTTACATGCCGCGAGGCCTCAAAAGACGAGACCAATCATGCCTACACCGCATCCGACTCAACGTGGCCTACACGAACTGCTTCAAGTGCAAGATACAACTGACTGACTCGCCAATGTGCTTTCAATGTGGCGCCCCTGATGACCTGCAACACGTTCGGCGCGACTGCTGCAGCTATGCGTCCGAGAGGGCAGTGTTTGAAGGCGGCACTGCATGCACCTTCAACGGGTCTCGAGCTTGGAACAATACGGCACATTCACGGCCCATGGCAAATCACCACCTGTACCTACAAAGTGGCATTCCGTCCGCATATAATGCTATCGCATTAAAAAAAAAGGAAAAAGAAGGAGGGGCAGGGGCGGGTGGAGGCGATTTGCATTCGTGAGTAGTGTTTCTAAACCTTTTTTTTTAAGTTAGATTTCCTGCGAGGCATAAATAATGTTGGAAGAGCAAATTTCTGAACGTAGAGAGATTCTGGGGGAGGTGATCAAGTGCTTTTAATATATTTGGCAGGACCGCGTACGGTGATTTCACTGTGCAACACGGGCTAGTATCTCGCGTCATCCCCGCGATTTGATTCAGCAATGCGACGTTCCACCGTTTGTGTCGGCCTGAATCCCGCTATGCATAAAATCCGACTAGCGCTAGCGCAACTCGATCGCCGAGACCCAGTCTGCTGAACGAATCCCGGCCGCGGCGGCCGCATTTCGATGCGGGCGAAATGCGAAAACACCCTTGTACTTCGACTTAGGTGCGCGTTAAAGAACCCCAGATGGTCCAAATTACTCTGGAGTCCCCGATTACGGCGTGCCTCATAATCATATCGTGGTTTTGGCACGTAATACCCCATTATCTAATTTAAATTTTAACCCTGTCTGCTTCTGGCCGTCCCGTGGAGCGCCAGTACCGGCATCCGTGTGGCCGTTTCTTTATTCCTTTTTATTTCGTGCTGGGGGGAAAACGGGTGTTGTGTTGAAGAGGGGTCCGCAGTATACACAGTTTCTCTACAAAAAACGTGTCCCACGCGCGAGCCCGCGGCGGTGGACACGGCGTGCGTGCGGGTTTAGCCCCGCAGGCCAAGACAAATGAACGTCCGTCACCAGGTGCACGTGCGCCCGTTTAAGCTCCATTAAGGGAGACATTTTACGCGCGCGCACGCTGACGCTGCTGCTGCTGCAGCGGCTGCTCGGCGACGTGAGCGCCGTTTCGTTATTTATCCCCGGGGCGCTCACGCGCAGTGCACGTGTGTTTATATATAAACTTAGGCTGTGGGTGGCACTTATTTACGCGCGCACCAAAAAAAGAAAAAGAAACTAAAGAAAACAGGAGCGAGGGAACGGGTTCGGAGCTTAATTAAAAAGGCATCTCCAACGTCTGGCACTGGGTATATAGGCCCGGTATCGCCTCTTGATCTGTACATTTTTTTTTTTTTGTGTGTGTGTCACTGATAGTTCTCGGCGAGCGCGTGACCCGGCTCCTTTTTTTAACCGCTTCGACCACTCGAGGTTACCATGGATGTTGTGTCTAGTGGGTCATGAGTCGCGCGCTTTTCACGGCAGCAGCTCGAAGCGTTTCAGCGCCGAGCAAGAGGACATACTCTGCCAGGGTCGGGCTCGCGGAAAAAAGCCGTGCTCGCCGGCCGCCGGCGTTCGGAGATGAACGTATAGCGCGGCGTCGAGCGGCGCTCGTTAAGCGGCGGCCGTAATGAGGCACGCCACGCATGCGGTCCTGTCGCGTTGCCTGGCTGCGTCGACGCCGACGTTTTCGCTGCGAGCTCGGCCATGGTTTTTTTGCGACGACGGGGGAGTCCGCGGATCGCCCGGCACGGCTTGCCTGGCTCCCTATAGTGCGTGTGCTGCGATGTGTGTTCTTTTTCTAGATATATGTATTCTTTTTTTTTTTTTTTGCTCTTGAAAGGCTATGCTATGGCGTGTTGTGCAATGACCGCAGGCGGTGTTGTAAGGCTGCGAAGCGGCCTTGTTCGCTGTTTTCCAGAGGAGTTAGGCCGTGGCTGTACACAGTGAGCTTCGGGGAAAAAACGCCGCAGCTGCAGTAGCAGCGTGATGCGCGTTTGATTTTTTTTTTTTTTTCCTGTGTATGTGCGTGTGCTTATGCTTTTCATGCGAAGCTCAGCTCAACGCCTGACACGTGGTAACGTAAAAGACGAAAGTGTCTTCCTTTTTGTGGACTTTTTTTTCTTCTTCTTCTTCTTTTTTTTATTCCTCATCGTCGTAATTTTCATTGGGTGGGGGAGGGGGGGGACATGGAAGGGAGGGAGGGGGTCCTTTTTTAAACATTTACTGGTCTGACGACTACAGTTATCACTTGAATTTGTCGCGCCTCGGCACATTGCTTGTGTGCGTGTGGAGGATTTGCTGAGGTTTTGCGTCAGACATCGACAAAGCCGACTGTCACACGATATGCTGCAGTGGAGGACTAACGCAATAATTTTCACCACCTTGGGAGGAGGGCACGGTGCACGAGCGTCATTGCACTCCCCGCACCATCGCAATGTGTCCGGCATGGCGGAGAATCCGAACCCGCGACCTCGTACTGAGCAGCAGAATAACCGTTGTCATTAATCGAGCCACTTATACGGGTGCGCTATTTTTGCGCGCCCCGACATGTATAGGTGCGCTTAAGCTATGTTTTTGAAAGTTCAAAGACTTTAAGAATTCTTTATGGAGGACTGACAATCGCCATACCGTCAGAATGCAAATGTGACAAGGATAACAGTTGCCAGGTAAGCATAATTATATGAAGAAGAAAAAAAACAGAAATCGGAGATCAGGATACCCATCCATTTTGTGATATACCCAAGCGACCTTTGGGTCACAGTTCGTCATCCATCAGCCTATATTTATGTCCACTGCAGGATGAAGGCCTCTCCCTGCAATCTCCAATTACCCCTGTCTTGCGCTGGCTTATTTCAACTTGCGCCTGCAAATTTCCTAATTTCATCACCCCACCCAGTTTTCTGCCGTCCCTCGACTGCGCTTCCCTTTTCTTGGTACCCATTTAGTAACTCTAATAGATCACAGTTATTTCTCCACAAATATGTAGCTGCTGCTTACAGTACATCATCATGTAATACAACGTACCACGAGGATTACCGATGGTGATCCCCTCTGGTTCTTTGGCAAGCACATGTCTTAAGTTAATGCGCGCTGTTGCATTGCACCTCCACCGGAATGCAACCTCAGCGCCCAGGGATCCAACCCTCGACCTTGCGCTCAGCAGCGGAACAGCGTATCCACTGATCATCTTTATTTGCACTGATACGCTATAGCATGCCAGCTCATCATTCACTCTACTGTCGCGCTGAATCGCAAGACACCGACGGTCCGTAGTGTTCACAATGAAAGCGGGCCCACTTCAACACTCACTGGGCCACAGGCCAATGTCACTGTATAGTGGCGCCCGTATTTCAAGACCTCTGGCACTCCCGGCGCACCGCGGCCTATATGTGTTAGAGGAGCACGCACACGTATGACGACTTGGCACTTTGTCACCTCAGCGCGCCTGAAGCCAAGAGGCCAGGTATGGAGACCGCTTGTGAGTCACGCGGGACCGCGGCTCGCCTTGGCTTCGTGCGGCACTTTGCGGGGGCGTTTTTATAGCCGCGCGCCGCGTTCTATTGACCGGCCGCGCCGTTCCTCGTAGCGCTGCGTCGGCGCGTAAAATTTGACACGAAGCTTTATGAGGCCTCCTCGCGCGAACAGCTCCACCTTTTGTGGGCGCTGCTTTTGCGGGCTTTAAACAACGACGTGCTCGGCGGGATCGCTCGGACCGCTTTTGTGCGACGCCAGCGCTACACCATGAGACGTCGTGGCAAACGCGTTGGTCGAGGCTTCGTGGCCGGGAGCCAGTCGATGGTTAAGTCAGTCTGCAATCAGTCTTATACGTACCTCTATACGCAGCCAACGGTTGCTGATTGCGAAGTCTCGGGTATGAAGTGGTAATGGGACAGTAAGTGCCAGCATCATGGAGCTTTAGGAATAGAGTGCGGAAAGTTAAGAAACGTTATCGGCCTATTTATAAGGTAGACGCAAGCCGATGTTTGGGATATGCAGGTGCCAGGTGCGGCCGATGCTATTTCTAAGATGCACGCAAAATCCAGGATTTCAATCGGCAGGATTTCAAACGTTGGAGGCGAAATGCAGAAACGCATTTGCACTAAAATCTAGGTGCACGTTAGAAATGCCTAGATGGCCAAAATTAATTCGCAGTACTCCACTACGGCGCCCCACATAACAAGATGTTAAACACCACAATTTATTTCTTGGGTGCGCTGAAACTTCCTGTAGTGTTTGAAGACCACTTGCGTCTCTTACCTCTTAAGCTACCTCTTAAGCTTTGTTAGCAGAGTAGTGACGTTTCGCTGCCCTTTCAACATTTTCTTTCTCACTTTGCACTGCCAAACTGTTCTCAAGAAGAATGAAATATGCGCGGTCGGCTCACTGAAAAGCCAGCGGCTTCGGTGATAGACTAAGTTTACACACCACCACCAATAAAAAAACGTAACAAACAGGAAACAGGAGACTGCAATGCAGGGTATAGTGCGACGAGGCGAGAGGTCAGTGTACACTTTAGGGCGTACACAACAGAGCTCAGTCCATGAACCACTGGGCGTAAGCAGCACGGTCGACGTGTAGAGAGCTTGGAGAAGGTGGTATATCATTCCCATCTCAGTTTGCTTCAATTGCAGGTTTGGTATACCTTAGAGCTCGCTTCCATTTATCTAACTTTGCGTTAAAGATACAGCACATGTAGAGCTTCACGTTGTAGACAGTAAAGGGTGTATGTCCTATTCGCACCAAACTCTTGCTACGTGTTAAGCGAGTCATCATCCTTATTATCATCATCGTCCCCATCACTGTAATTCTTACACTCAAATTTGTGTTGCAATTTTGTTTTTCTTCCGATGTTTCAGCAATTCGCGCGTTAGAACGTGAGTCTGCAATCCTTTCTTCATTCTGTATGCTTTAGTTAGTAGTGTCTGCGCCCTAGTAATCAGTGGTGGTTGCTTTTATGGCTGTGTATACAGGTAACGAACTTGGCCGTAGTACCTCGGTTAGTTAAGATAAACCTTGCTGCAGGCAAGGAAATTTCTGTGTACTGATAAGCCGAATGATATGAGTAATAATGTCTACCGAAACACGGCTCGTATACATCCACTCTATAAAAAATGAACTGTCAGCTCAGGTCTATGTGCCGTAAAAAAAAAAGTGTGTGCACTTTGATATAGTGTGGATCGAATCGACGACCTCGCGTGTATACACTGAGCATGTTTGCAATGTTACCTTTGCACGCGATAAAACTAATTCTCTGCATGCGAGGTTGCGAGATAATAAGGAAAATACGACCGGGCCGCGCTTTATGCGAAGGCTCGCGGTAAGTGCGAAATAAAACTAGAGCGATCGGGGCAGTTTTGAACTGTGCCTCGCGGCCCCGCTTTGCCCAACGCCGCTTGTACCCGGCTGAAATGGCGACGGTATCGCGACGAAAATTACATGTTCGACCGGGTTGTTATCCGCATTTTCTCCTTGCTCGCCGCGCGTAAGTGAATGATGCCTTAGTGTACAAACAACGTTCCCCGCAGGAGCCCTTGTAACGCGTGCTGTTCTGTCCGCGTCCTCTGACACAAGGTGAGGCACGTCGGTGCAACTATAGAAGTACACCTACTAGATCTCTATAGAATGTGGAGCGTTTTCGCTGCTCCATACTTTAGACGGGAGGCATTTCCGTGTTGGCGTTATCCGGACATTGTGGGGTATTCCGAAATGCAGGATATATTTCTCGGGCCGAATTCACAAAGCTTATTGGTCGAAAGTTTTAGTTTTTTACGATGGCCGGGCTTCGCTAATAATAGGTCAAACATCAGAATCGGCTCGAATTTTGCGCTTACGAACAATTTTAGCGTCATAGCTCTTTCAATGTAATAAATGTACCCCGATGTGCCACATGGTATTTTTCTTGGTCTCTTACTTTTATTTGTGTATATTAACGATTTACCTTTTTGTATTTCAGCTCATACTAACTTATTTGCTGACAAATCTCTTGCGACAAAAGACACAATAGCGTTATAACCAATTTTCAATGTGACCTTAACGCTATCTCTAATTAGTGCAAAACTTGGTGCACGGAACTGAACATTAATTAAGCGCGTAACCAGCGCGTAACCTGATATTCTTGAGAACTGCAATCTTACTACCTTAATAACATACATTTACAAATAGTGCGTTCTTACACATACTTACATATTCGCATTTCAAAAGAACTCATCCCGACTGTTCACACTCATTATGAACTAACAATGGTAACAAGGCTGTGGGATGCCTAGGAAAGAGCTTTTCACTCTCGCAATCTTGAAACTAAAACGCTTGCTTTACATATCACTTTACCACGTTCAAAACTCGAATACGTTGCATCAGTTTGCCACCCGAGCTACGAAAACTTAAAACACTCGTTAGAAATAATTCAATACAACCCTGCTCGCTTCATTTATCTAATTGTAGCAGAACTGCCAGTACAAGCATCAAGAAACCTAGCCTCGACTTACCGTTATCAGAAGACCGCCGTAAAGTCGCCCGTCTGAGTAACCTTATTTGATATTACATATTTCATTATCATTGTCTGCGCGACCAACTGATTTTGCCTCCACATTGTGTTTATGTCATCTCGCTAGACCATCGTCACGAAGCTTGAAATCCACCGTGAAATACTGACGCTTCCTGTCATTCATTTCTACCACGCACGCCCGAAAAGTGGACTCGCCTCCCTGCACACGTTGCCACCATAGTTGAGAAGGAACGCTTCAAGAACTGCTTAGCTAACGCTGTATAACGAAGCCGTTTTATCGCAGGGGATTTGTTTACTGCTTTTCTGATGCAATGTGATTTTATTTTTATTTTTTGATAATTGTAACGATTCCCATCTGTAAGGCCGTTTGGCACTGAGGGTAAATAAATAAATAAATAAATAAATAAATAAATAAATAAATAAATAAATAAATAAATAAATAAATGAACCGAGTGTTTGCATCCTGCAAAGGACCGACATTGGTCAACATCAAGATGAGGTAGACACGCTCGAAATGATAATTTCCGTGTTAGTAATTGGTTCCGCTGCAATGAAAACTACAAAAATTATGGTGAGGCATTAAAAAAGAAAATAAAAGAAAAGCCTCGCCTGTGCCACCGAAGTATAACAGGCTAATGCAAACTACAGTAAAATGGAGCAAACGGCAGAACGGACCATCTCTGAAGTAATGAGATGGGGTCGTATTCTCTACATACGGTAAAGGTCAGACCCACCATCGACATCAGAACCATATGTAGCGAACGTGGCGTTCTAGTCGAATGCGTCTAAATTGGGACAACAGTCGCGCGCGTCAAAACACGGAGGAGCAATCACTTTCAGCGCGCCGTTTCTTAAAGACGCCAACTGTCACACTTTCTTCCCGTTCCAGCGCAAATCACCGCGAATACTGATGTCGCGCTGCATGGAGCGCAGCATTCGAGGTTACTATACGGTGTACAAGTGCGAGCAATTACCGCCTCCACTGTTTTCTTTTTGTGCCCTCGTAATGCGCGTGCGCGCGCGCGCGAAAATTGCCCGCGATGACTTTCACGATAAGGAGCAAGGAAACGAGTCTCACTTTTTGCCGTGACGGTGGTAATTAATGCCGCGCGGTTTTGTCTTCCCTGCGATAGCGGCAGGCTTTCATTTTCTTTTTCTTTCTTTTTTCTTTTCGTCTTTCTTTTCCGCTTCGAGGCGCACACAGCGAGCGGCACCTATCTGCGGAGACACGAATCACGTTGCGCACTGTCCTTGGCAGAAAACAGGTTGTGTGGCTTTATACTCCTGCGGTTTTTTTTTTTTTTCTACTTTTCCATTTTTTTCTTACTTTCTCCTCTATATTTTTTAGTTGCTTTTCCGTTCATCCCAAGTGCAAACGTTACATGAGCATTGCTTAGCAGCAATCTAGCATTAAGAGTTTTGCGTTACCATCCCCACTACCTCCCCTTCCGCCGCCAGTGCCACCCCAATCACCACTAACCACTCACCAGCCGAATCTTACGTTCCCACCTCGACAAACGTGATGTCCAGTTACAACGTGCTGCGTCAAGATATCTCTTTTATGCCTGCACATGACCTAATCTGCGCGCTTCCTGATCTAATAAGAAATCTCAACCGCATCAGATAGACCGGACCCTTCGTCGCAATGGACAATCTTCGCACACTGGTCGAGACCATCCTCAGCACAGAAGGCGTTGAATGCGTTGTTTCTCTGCTTGAGGACGCATGCGGACGGACTGAGTGAGACACTGAGAATTATTGTGTGCTACTACGTCCCAACTCGTCCCCACTCCATTTCTTTTTTTTTTTTTCGGGTGGTCTTTCTTCTCTCTTTCTTCCCCCTTTTTTTCCTTCTTCTTTATGCACGTGTCTCCTTCTAATCTTTCAAACTTTTTACCCCCTTACCCCAGCACAGGGTAGCCAGCCGGTCTATGCACTAGCTAACCTACCTGTATTTCCCTCTCATCCTTATCGCCCTCTCCTAATCTAATCAATTAGTTCAGTTTATCATCTACCACTCTTGACGGCGTTTATTTCTTTTTTCTTTCAGCGCATCTTGTTATTCTAATGGACCACCGGTTATCATTCTAATCATTAGACGACCTGCCCAACTCCACGTTCAGTTATTCATACCCTTAATCAGTTCGGGGGGTAACATACCCTTGTTATAAGCGCTCATTGGCTCCCTGATCTGGACTTTCATCTCCCTGTCTCTTAATGTTAATAATTTTGAGCTCCCTCGATCGCTGCGCAGTTCTTAGCTTCATTTCTAGTTTTTTTCGTTATCCTCCATACTTGAGCCCCATTGATCTATCTTTACAGTATTATTTCATATTTATCAATTGCTAATTCACAACGACGATCGTAGAGGACTGTCACATCCCCACTGAACAAACTGTTTTCCCAAGTATTCACGCCGAAAGGATAGTCGATCGACAAACGTTCCTATAAGGTCCACTATAATAACCACAGGTAACCTAGCAAAATACTACAATGCCCAGACGTGCCCTTTAGAATCTTCCAGCAGCCATGCAAACCCCCCTCATCAGCAGCAATGTCACCCGACGTAACGATGCTGCATCCCCTGCTAGCCAGCTTCCTCGCGCAAGCCATCGTTTTTCATCTTCTTTCCCATCGCGTTCTCTCTTTCTTCATTGCTTTCTCTTGACCCGGCGGGGTCAAAAGCCGCCATTATATTAGCGGTGTCAGTCAATCGCGCGTGGGCTTCGAAGCGCGCCCGTGCGAGCACGTCCAAGCGTTTGTTCACTCGTCTCCCCTTGGAAATCCTTCGCCGTTGCGCGCGCTTCTGTGATCATGTGAGTGACATTGAGTCGCTGCGGTGGGTCTCCGGCGCGCGGCGGCTTTTGTGAGGCCCCGACGGTGGCAACAAAGGGGGCCTGTTTAGGAGCACCCGCGCGCCCAGCGGGCCTTCACGATGTCCGGAGCAGCGGAGGCCGTCGTCCAGAAAACCGGCGGCCCGTCTTCTGACTCGCGACGTCCGCCACCGCCACTATGTGAACGCAGTGTGTCTCTGTGTGCGGGCGGGATGATGGCGCGACTCTCGAGAAGAGAGGTGTCTTGTGTGATTCGATTTCGTGGACGCGGGGTGACGCACGGGGCGACCCGGAGAAGCGCGGTGGGTCGTTCTGGGTTCGTGTTCTGGCGTCGTTTCCCGAGCCGTCTTGATGGATGTCTTCCGGGTTTCTTTCATTTTTCTGTCACCTTCTTCTGCTTCATTTTGGCCCACAAGTAGACGCTTCTGAAAGTAACGAAACTGGAGGAAAAATCCGTGACCTGACTCGTCGGCCGATGCTCTCAGAGGGTGCGCGTATTTGAGCGTTTCGCAACACTTCGGATGCGTGCAATGGTGGACCTGGTTGTCCTGGCCGGCCCACTCGCTCACTCGCTCGCTCGCTCGCTCACTCACTCACTCACTCACTCACTCACTCACTCACTCACTCACTCACTCACTCACTCACTCACTCACTCACTCACTCACTCACTCACTCACTCACTCACTCACTCACTCACTCACTCACTCACTCACTCACTCACTCACTCACTCACTCACTCACTCACTCACTCACTCACTCACTCACTCACTCACTCACTCACTCACTCAATTCTTACGCTAGTTCATTCATTGTCTCACTTGCTTGCTAGCCCACTCTTTCAAACTTTCGATTGACTCCCTCCCCTCACTCACACCCGCTACCTCCGGTGCAAGCCGTGGCTTTATACCGATGAGATTAACTCGCTGGACAGACTTCGTATTCTCGGCTTACACTTAGAAAAAGATGGGGGCGGAGGATACGCCATACAGAAGGTACAACACACGACCACGCAGATAATGCGCATGATGCAACGAATTACCAGCAGGAAGAGGGACTCAAGGAATAAGACCTGATCCGACTAGTGCAGGCTCTGATTGTGAGCCTCATTGCGTACTCGGCACCATATTTAAAGTTCAGTAACGCGGAAGTGGAGGTACTCGACCGGCTGATACGCAAGGCGTATAAGCAAGCGCTCGGACTCTCACCCGGAACGGCTACTTTTCGCCTCGAGGAGACAGGGGTGTACAACAACGCACTGGAAACCATAGAGGCCCACCTGGTAAGCCAGAAGTAAAGGCTACTACGCACAATAGCGGGACGCTGCGTCTTGGAACGTCTTGGATATTCCGTGCGGAAGACCAGCGCACTGACAAAAATCCCAACACGAATACAAGAAACTATGCATGTCTCCCGGATTCCCAGGAACATGCACCCAAACTTACACATCGGACGGCGACAAGCCCGAGCGCAGGCACTCGCGAGAAAGTAAGAGAACCACCGCAATGTATTGTACTTACCTAGACGCGGCCCACACCGCAAGAAGCACCGCATTCGTCACCAGCGTAGTCTACAATCACAGGACCGAAATAAATACGTCGTTGGTTTCCAGAGCGAGCGCTGCGGAGGCAGAGCAACTAGCGATAGCGTTAGCCATCACGACGACATCGCGCTGGGAGTGCGTCATAGTTCTGACGGACTCTGAGACGGCATACAGAAATTTTTCCAGTGCCAAAATCTCCACCACCGCACATCGCATTCTGAATGGAGCGCACCAGCTCCCACCATACATACAAATCGTGTGGACTCCGGGGAATGAGTCCTTACGCGGCAATCAGCAGGCACACGCCTGCGCCCGAGCGCATGCACACCGGGAGCCGCGAGAGGGCTGCGCCGTGCAGTACCACCCCTAGCCCATAGCATTAACCTACACGCACATCCTACAACACTATCGCCTCTCACGAAGTATACTACCGCCGCCTCGCAATGCTCTGACGCGCGAGGAAGCCGTAGTATGGCAGTCTTAGAATGAGCGAATGAGTTGCTAGACGGGTCTGATTGCGAAGAAAGATGTGCCGTTTGCCTTCGATTGTTAACCTGGAGTCTTGTGTTACCGCCACGAAATTCGCCGACCAAGGAGAGGTATAAAGCTTCGCTGTAAAACGCCGTATCTATAGATACGAAGCAAACGCGTATCGCCGGTGTGCCCCAGCTGCGTTTAATAGCCAATGGGTTTGTCTCTTTTGGCTGGTGACGTCCCGCACTGCATAGGCACGTTATCTCAGTTCCGTTGCGGCCGTGTAATGGGAAGGCCGCGTATTGTGCGGACCGAGGAAGAACAGCATGCCTATGCGAAGAACGAGGGTGTGAGCACAAACGGGAATGGGCGCGAAGGCTCCGGGAGGCTGCTAACGCCTCCCGCCGCCTTCGCGCCCATTCCCGCTCAAGCATCGTTACAGAACCCATGGCCGTCTACCACAGCGACCACAAAGCAAGAGTCACCTTAGTTATAAAATAATAAAGACGGTAGAAAATGAATATTAATGTGGTATGTGTCTTTATTTAAATCAATATAGCTTACCACAATACAGGGTGTTGTCTTTTAGCTGCACCAAATTTTATTGCGATAGCAATTATATGGACACTCCAAAGCAGATTTCTGCCGTCGGCGTCGTCTCCATAGCCGTCGCCGTGAGGTTCCGTATGACGTCAACGGCGATGAAATCGTTGCCGCGCTCCGGACGCTGTATGTGCGAGTGAAAGGGCGCGAGGGACGCGCGCTTTCACGGGGAGCGAACGCACGTCGGAGAGCAAACGCGCGTTCTGCGCCGTGCTCGCTTAAGGGTTGCAGAAGTAGGCGTCTCTTTCCTCCTCTACAATCACCATCTATGTAGAGCAAACGTGCCTTCTTTCGACGCGCGACAGGCCGTGGGGGAGGGGGAGGGAGGGAAGGGAGGCGACGTTTAGCTGCGGCACCAAGTGCCTATTTATATCAGCGGCTCCGGCAAAAGTCAATTGGCGCTGAGCCGTGCTCCCTCAAGGGCTGCAGAAGATAGCGCCAACCTTTCCCTTTCCCTCAAGAACCACTTATCATCACAGTCACCAACGCCGCACGCATTTTGTGCGAACGCGGGCAAAACGCCGACGGCGTCGACAACAGTTCTGCGCGTTTCCGGTGCTGCTGCATGTCCAAGTTTATACAGCTGATAAAGCTACTATCATTACTCCGTATAGCTCTATACAAATTTGCTATCGCAATTGATGCTTCGCCTTTCAGGTGAAACTGCGACAACGTTTTTAAGCATTCCCCGTGGCAGATTGCACAATTCTAATCATTGATCTAATATACTCGATAAGGTGGCCATTACTTCCACAAGAAATCCAAATGTCTAATTGAATACTTAACATAATTACGCTGATTAGCTAATCAACCACCTTCACGGAGTGCAATGGCACTGAAGTGTTTTTATTTTTCTTCGTATTATGGGTGTTTCGCGGTATAGCTACAGGCAACTACTCCAGTACGATATATGCGACGTACTCTGATTTGGAGCCGAATTCTCAAGTGCAAGCACTGCTTGGAAGCCATAACAAGTAACCCCCTCACCTGCTCTTAGTAATATTCTCTATTTCGATCTACGTTTTCTCTAGCGTCTGCGACAGTTGTTAAGCTTAAGTAGCATTCCTAACAAGTTTAACATTAGGCATGTTTCTTTTTACTTAATCATGACTGCATTCTTGTTGGAGAAAACATATGCAAAATAGTAAGATAATAGTGTTAACAGCGTTTCGTTTCCGATAATGTATAAACACCCACATTTTTTTCTACTTTCTTTTCCGTACTGGTTCTCCTTCCAAATTACTTATTACAAGAGAATCATCTCTCTTGTCATCGTTATGACACTCTAACATGGCAATGCTTTAAGCTGTCGCAGCATGGCTCCCCTGTCACGTCGGCGTCCAGGGCAACCAACTGGGAGGCTGACGCCCTGGCAAAGGCAGCACACCACGCCACCATAGCGGTCAGCACCGCTGTAACGACCTTCGACTATAACATGTCCGACTCTCTAACGCGAAATTTGAGCGCAGCTTGATACGTGTTTTCATTTCGCGATATATTGAGGCAAATCATTTTCGAGCGACATCACCGCACCGACTGGCAGTTGGCCAGTGCCGTCAGCGCCTTCGCAGGGGGAGGATCAGTATATGGGAACGCTGGCATGATGAGCGGCATCGGAGCCAGCTGTGGAAGAAGACGACGACGACGAACGCACGAGCACTAGCGAGCAGTAGCGAGCAGTCGCGATCGCGCGGTTACGCCGACGGACGGCGACGAGACAGCTGTGGTAGAAGACGACGAAGAACGCGCGAGCAGTGGCACGCGCGTGTTCGCGCGGTTACGCCGACGCCGACGCTCAATCCAGGAACGGGTGCCTAAAGGCCAAACTAGACGTACGCGTGCCGGCAGCGCGTACGTGTAGTTTGGCCTTAAGAGCTGCTCTCTAAAAGAAACTAGTACCTTCTGTAGTTGTTGCTACTTCTAGTTTCGACTGTAACTTCAGCCAACTTCAATCGTGAACGGCCGCAACGCCCACCTCCTGCGGTATTTCTAAACTCCGCGAAAATTGGCTCTTCGGTGGACCTACACGTTCCCTGAGCGCACGCCTACCAGCCGCCGTGAGCGCTGCGTGATTTACCGCCGCTCGCAGCCCACAGGGATCGCCCGCAGAGCAGCTCATTGACGCGTAGGTGATAAAAACAGCCGCAGCAGACGTGGACGTAAATAGAGCTACACAATCAAGACGTCATCCCCGTGTTGTCTTTGTCCGCAAACGTATTTACGACCATCCTCCTCGACGAACTTGTTCCGCCGGGAAGATGTCGGCGCGTCCACCTCTCTGATTTGGGTCTCTGCTTGCTTTTCTTTTTTCTTTGTGTTACGCCGTTTTCTGTATACCTTGCCCATTCGGTATAGCCATTCGTTTTCCCTTCACCCGCTTTCTCGCATCGTTTGCGGTCGGCACCCGTCCCAGTCCATCCTAGAGCGTGAAAGAAGTCCTGAGTGCAGTGTCCATGCGTCCTGTTCGAGTCTATCTACAACAGCTGACAGGCAAAGCAAGAACGAAGCACTTCGTCGGCTTGGGAATTGTAGTTATTTGGGTTCCTGTTTTCGTGATAGGCGAAATGTTTTACCGATGCTGAAGGACTATCAGCTTGCGGTGCTATGTATTTTTATATTGTTTTTCGAAACGTTCGGTCAAGCATATTTTCAAGAAAGCTACCACCATTCGCAGCCTTCTCCGTTCGGTAACGAGTAAATATATGTCCCTGTCGGCACACACAGTGAGAGCCGAAGTGTGTCGTACACTTGCGCTTCGCTCTGCATATCGTAAATGTTTTATTCACGCGGTTATAAGGCAGTAACAGTGCAAAGCAACATTTGCAAATGCTCTCTGTTCGGTATCTCTCGCGAAGCACCGCTGATAACAATGTAACAAAGAAAATAGCAGTTGAATTTCTAAGAAACTGCTGACTTCCTCGAAATCTGTATTTGTTTCGCGAAGAAACATTTCTTTAAATCAAGCACTGCAAGCTAACGATTAAAGAGCTCGTTACGGCACCAGAACTTTAGTTCATGCGCTGTCATGACCCTGACGTAGACAAGTTTTCTGATTCAGTTACACTGTTAATTGGTTACTTCTCCAGCTTGCTGACAACCCTCTATCTTGTCTATGTTTAAGTGAAATGGTAATCCTTATAAAGTGATCTCATTAATCTATATCTAAGGGACATTCAATGCGGCTTCGTATTGAGAAAGAACATTTTCTTTCATGGCTGTATTCTTACGCTGAAATATTGATCTCGAGGAGATGCTGTGGCCCCTCCTCTCTGGAACGCCGACGATGCGTCGAAAGTAGAATACCGTAGCAGATTAGCATTGCCAGGTTTGGGCCTAAGCGCTTGATTTGATCACACGCTTACGTTGCTTTTGATACGTTTGTGAAGTTTGGCGCCACTATAAAAGTAGCGGCTCATCACCAAATCACCTGCTTAGTGCAAGTGTGGAGTGTTAAGTAGAGCACTGGAGATCTGCACACCTATTATCTCATCTATGTATCATTCTCATCGGTACGCCTGTACAACTCGGTTCACTTCACAGCCTCACACGCATCTTCAGGTATTCTGGGCTCAGTTGATAGCGGAGCCTGCTCATCTTCTCTCTTTTGTACATTTCGGGCTGCATTGGAACCTTGTTTGCTCTTCGTATATAGCTATATTTTTAAGCGAAGCTTTATAGGCTCACAAGTGTCGGCGGTGGTGGTGGTGGTGGTGGTTTTAGTTGAATCATCACGCGGCTCACTGCACAATTACCACTTGTGAACAGCGCAAGAAAGAGCTGTATGTGCGTTATGCATACGCTGTGTCCTCGCATTATCGGTTGCTCAACCGTTGCTGTTGAATCAGTCGAGTCTGATCAACGTACAGTTTTGTGTGTGTGTGTGTGTGTGTGTGTGTGTGTGTGTGTGTGTGTGTGTGTGTGTGTGTGTGTGTGTGTGTGTGTGTGTGTGTGTGTGTGTGTGTGTGTGTGTGTGTGTGTGTGTGTGTGTGTGTGTGTGTGTGTGTGTGTGTGTGTGTGTGTGTGTGTGTGTGTGTGTGTGTGTGTGTGTGTGTGTGTGTGTGTGTGTGTGTGTGTGTGTGTGTGTGTGTGTGTGTGTGTGTGTGTGTGTGTGTGTGTGTGTGTGTGTGTGTGTGTGTGTGTGTGTGTGTGTGTGTGTGTGTGTGTGTGTGTGTGTGTGTGTGTGTGTGTGTGTGTGTGTGTGTGTGTGTGTGGTGTGTGTGTGTGTGTGTGGTGTGTGTGTGGCTGTGTGTGCTGTGTGTGCGTGCTGGTGCTGTGCGTGGGCGTGAGTGGTGCGTGCGTGAGTGGTGCGTGTGTGGTGTGTGTGGTGTGTGTGCGTGTGTGTGTGTGTGTGTGTGTGTGTGTGTGTGTGTGTGTGGAAGGAAGGAAGGAAGGAAGGAAGGCAGAGCTATTGCCATGTGGAATACTTAACCCTCTCGACTGAGTGAAAGACAGTAGTCTTTGTCAATTGCCTTCCTCGTGTTTTTGTGCGGACAGATTCTATTCTATCTTGTTTTCTCCTCATCTTTTATACTCTTCCTCCAGTGCAGAGTAGCCAACGGGTCATTTACTTTGGTTAACCTCTCTGCCTTTCACACGTTATTTTTTTTCTCGCTCTGTGTGCATCGTCCGCGAAACTATGACCGAGACCCTTTCTCTGTGGCTGTAGTTGAGAGTTGCAGTAGACACACGGACAGGCAGTTTGCCAGTATGCCATCTTTTCTATTTGTTTCGGTAAGCACATGGCCACCTGTGAGATCAGCCGTGCAGGGCTTAGGATTGTGAGCTTATGAAGTGTGATATTCGCTTCCTGAAAGCTCTCGGTGTACCTCACGTGGAAAACAAGGCTGGCAGACTTATGACGGCTAAGCTATTCCTCGACCAGTACAGTGTGCTGACAAACACAGCCCTATACGATGGTGAACGTAAGCGTTTGGTTTAAATGCAACGCATTTCGTTGCCCAGTCGGAGACTATATATCAGAGCAAGGTCACGCGCAAGGACGCGCTAAATATATCTCCCAAAAACGTGGGACGGTGCCAGAAATATTGCAGATCGAAAAGCCACTGGTCATAGTGCAACCAAACACTATAGATATAACGCGCATTAAGGCAGCCCACGGCGGCAGGTGATGTATGTGAGCGCATATGTGAGTTCCTGCACCAACATGCCTTCGTCGTCATTTTCTTGTCGCCACACTTTACACAAATTAGCGTCGTCTATACCTTTTATAAACGCTTCCCATGACATAGATAATCACCAAGGATAGTTTCTGCCTTAATTTTTTTTTAAAGCATTATTATTTTTTTATTTTTGCAGACGCTGATGATATCGCGTATCTCGCGTTCATGAGCTAAAACCCGTGTATTTGCTGCCATTTCAAGCCGACAACTCTCAATAGCCTTGTTTATTATGATAATGGAGGAACCTGAACTGAAAGCTTCCATCATAGGTATGTTCTAGGGGTGTGCAAATATTCGAAACTTTCGGTAGAAAAAAACAAAACAAAAAACGAATCGAATATTGCCCCATATGAGTCGCTCTTCGAATCGAATAATCACTATTGCTAAGTGCGAATTTTTTTTTAAATAGTGAACTTTAGGATGACTTTCCAGATACCATTGTTTCAATCACTAAGCGAGAATTATTCCATGAGCAGCTTATGCAAATTTGTTGTCCTAAAGATGTATAATGATGGCATTTCTTGCTGCTGATAGTTAATGCTCTTTACTATTGTTGATGTTCATTATACATCTAGTTGTTTTATTCCCCCATCACTCAAACGCTCTGACAGGAGCCTGTGATAAATAAATAAATAAATAAATAAATAAATAAATAAATAAATAAATAAATAAATAAATAAATAAATAAATAAATAAATAAATAAATAAATAAATAAATAAATAAATAAAGTTTTCCCCACGTCTGGTTGAAAGCCTACGTCTCTGCCACTTTTCCTTTTTTTTCTCTCTTTCTTTACAGGAACTTTATTTGAGGTTGATGTGCTTCACTCTTCCACTCCAAAAAGGTTAGGTAATAAGCGTAGCTCAGCACCGGCAGCTGCTATAATTACGTTTCTTCTTTTTAGCCCCTTCCAGTCTTTCCTGTAGAAGACAATGAGCAAGAACCACCAGCAATTACACGCAATTGTCAACGCTTCCTCTCTTTCACTCTTGTGACGTGCGCGACGACTTGCGTGGGTCAAGTGTACTTGAACCCAGAGGCAGTTTCTACTACGGTGCCCAAATGCGCACTCGGTAACGCACGCGAAGTGGCAATTTCCTATTGTTCAGCTTTCGAAACGTGACGAATAAAAGGGGGAGAAGTGGGGAGGAGAGAGAGGGAGTGAGCGAGCTACTCTCTTCGCTGCCTTCAAATCGGGACGCAGGCGACAACGACAGCCCACCGTAAACCGAAGAGTCTGTATAGGAGTGAACGTGGAACCTTATTGGCCGATCGCAGCTAGACGGTGATTCGGAGATGATTGGTGTGAAAATACGTCTGCTTTTTTTTTCTCTCTTTCTCTTTCTCTTTTCTTTTTGTTGAAACTGGTCAATGTGGGGAGTAGTTATATGTCGCAGGAGTCCCGGGACAACCTAACCGAAGCGAATATGAAATCCTGACAAAATAATGGCGGATCATACACCTTGCATGTTGTATTTCCATATCCAGGAATTTTGGATACTGCCGCTTCGTCAATCTGTTCAATTGCGCCGCAGTGCACTAGCGTATCTTAACGGGCAGCGTTAATTATATATGTTTCAAAAGATGCCCCGAGTTTCAACAAGTTTCAAATAGCAACGTCAAGAGGGTTATTCCTTTGAAAAACATGCGCATTTACGGCACCTAATCGGCACTTGGTGTTGCATTATAGGGGTGTTTTGGTGATGAGCAAAAGACTGCTATGACGCAGCTCTAGGTGCCGACTGAGTGCCGTAAATGCGTATGGTATTAGAAGGAAGTACCCTCTTGACGTTGTTAACAAAAAACGGTCGTCGGCCCTAATCTCTGACTTTCGTGTCTCTTAGTGGCACTCACACCTCGGCATTAATTCTATTTTATTCTAGTTCTTCTAGACACTCCAGTAGCTCAACTTGTAGCTAAAATTATGCTCTGATATCATATCTATAAGGAAAGCCATGAATTTTGTACTGTACTATTTTTGTCTTTGTTTTTTCCTGATTTATTTTGAATTTCGTCCCCGGTCGTCTCAGGAGGTGAACCGGAAGTGCTGCGCAAGAAACAAGAGTGTCACTCGATGTTCGTGCCACTAAAAACCTGTAGAAACTCGACGGATGTCTTGAAATAGAATTTTTTGAAAATGCTGCCCATATAGTTACACTATTGTATTGCGAGGAAGTTTAGAAAATTGTGTAAGGGCAATGTCCGAAATTCCTGGACGTGTGTTGTATTTCATTTTCGTTTTGAATCAGTAATGTGTATCAGTTTCTCTTATATCTTGTTTGTATATGATAGTGATTTTAATATACTAGGCTCGGTTTCTTTATCTGTTGAGACTTTTCGTGCTCTTAGCATTTGTTATGCTTATGTAATGTTATATGACGTGTTTATTTGACCATCGTGAAGATATGATGCATGCCGCAGAATCCCCAGGGATTACCTATTACAAAAGCAAAGAGCAAATTGATCCAACCTGAGGGTCAGCCCTCTGTGTTCGAGAAAAAAATATTTCGTGTAGAATGCCGCATGTAGTTAATCCATTTAGCTTCATAAAGGTGAACCTTGCTTCGGTTCACTAATTCCATTCAGTAAATCCAGACATATTGATTCAAGCACTCTTAATTGATTCAATCACTTGTAATACTTGTTGAGAGAGTGGGAGTTATGAAAATTTTGATTTGTATGTTAATTCGGGCATGTGCGCAAAGCAAAGGCGTATATACAGGGTGTCCCAACTATCATGCACCAAGATTTAAAAATATGCAAGTTCCATGTAGCTGGACAGAACCAAGGTAATGTTGCCTGCCGTCGCTTGTAGATACTCAGATTAGTTTTTGCATTCCGCCTAATCACGTAATTAGTCTTAATTAATCAACATCTTAAATATTATAAGTACATGAAAAGTGTCAATGAGAAAATTGTAGCGCAGCATGAAAAACTCCCGATACAGCTTTCTGTTGCTCAATACGTGCTACATAAAAGTGTTTTTCGAGCATGAAAGAAGCCCGAGAATACACGCAAAGTAGCTCAAGCGGCAAGTCGCGCAGCAATTTATATATATATATATATATATATATATATATATATATATATATATATATATATATATATATATATATATATATAGTTGCGGGGAAAGAGAGGCTTGCAAACAACGAGGATGTAATAAGGAAGGTATGGTAGCAAGGATAGAGGCACCACCTCGTGCGCTTCTACTTTTTAACCATTTATAGGGCGACGCCCGCCATCTTGTGCGGTTCAAACAAGATCTGTGATGAAGCGCACTTGCGGAATTTCGCATGTCCCATGTGGTCAGCCCTGTCTTGCTTTCATTTAGTTTTTTACATTTTGTTAGAACATATTACATATTTATAGAAATGCGTAAAATTGCGAATGCGAAGAAGGGTCAGGAGTTCTCGAGGAGAATAAATATACATGCGGACGTTTTGTCCTTTCAAACGCGCAAAACAAAATAAATGCAATGACCCAGCTGCCCTGATTAATTTCGAACTCTATAAGGCGTACTGTATCAAATTTGTGAAAATGGGTCATCGTTTTGTCACGCCGCAAGACGACAACGCTGTCAGGCGGTCCTCTCAAGCCTGGCACGCAACCTACGCAACCTTATTTTGTGTGGTCAATTATTTTTCTATACTGTTATTGCGGCAATCCTACCGTAACATGCATCGCGTGCAGCCAGTCTCTTAGTTCTCCTGTTTCAGTGCCTGTATAACTTTAAGACACGTTTTGTGCATATATGATCGCCACGGCAACAGGGCTTGGTAGTTCAACTCCACGTACCCGAAGTTGCTGAGTAAAGCGAACAAGTGCGGTGTCCATGCCCAACTCGGCTGACTTTTATTTCGTCAATACCGGCCTCTATCGCTCGAATTCGTGCTTGCACACTACGGTTATTCCAAACCTTGTTTTTCTTTTTTTGTATTTTTTTTTTGTATTCTGCTTGTTTGCTCAATTCCATTTCTCGCCCCCGCCCTCGTCGGGTCTCCTCGCGAGCTCGAAATCAATCGTTGTACGGTGCCAGTCGGCAGCGACGTTGCGGCGCTTATGCAAATTAGATTTCGCGGCACGCGCGTCACCCATCCATCTTGTTGTCACCGCGTGTGGCGGCGTCGCCTACGCGACTATGCCGGGCGCACCATAGCCCAGTAGCGCACCGCAGGGTTTCACTGGCAAAGCACGCAGGCACCGTGTTTTCTGCGGCATAGTCCCCATTCACTATACGTGACCAGCAGGTGGACGCCTGCGTAACATTCGTTCCTTGCAATAACGAATTTGATATTGCGAACACTAGACATATATGCGGCGCTAATGTATGGGTGCGTCGCCGGCATAAGGCTGTTCGGTCGTTATGGGAATGAAATGGCAGTGTAGGAATTTTTCTAGGCATTGTTCTTCTGGCTTCGAATGCCTTTGCGGATTGCAAGTTCGCTGCAAGTTCATTGCAGGTTCATTTATCGTTGCACATGCGCTTTATAGCCCCAATTAGTGTTCTTTAGACATTAAGTTCGGTGACTCACTGCGTCCTTCCTTCCTCTCTCTCTCACTGTCATCTTTCTATTCCCCCTTTCCCGTCCCCCAGTGTAGCGTAGCCAACCAGACGCGTTTCTTGTTAACATCCCTATGCCTTCTGCCTTTCTTTCCTCCTCCTCCTCCTCCTCCTCCTCCTCCCTCTACATTTCGGCCGTCCCACTGTATACCGAACATTATAGAAAAAAAGAACATCGAAAAATCCTTACGCTGGTTAGTGTTACGTTCCAAACGCCATACATACTATACAGAAGGTGTCGATGTTCATGCGTGCGCTGTAAACTGATGCTATAAAATTGTGGCATCCTTATATTTTCTTTTTGTTCAGTTGATCCTTATAATTGTTTTCTGCTATGGGACAGAAACTCGGAAAGGAATCGGCCGAAGTATATTTCCCGTCTTAATCTCTCCAAGCAGCATCCACATATATTAATAGCATCATTGGGTTTAGAAGCCTCAACTGCTCAAAACAAAACTTTGTGAGGCTAGCGTGAAACGCGTATGCAGAGACACGCTGCGAGGGCGTTGTGGCTGCGGCGTTCTGTTGCTAAGCACGAGGTCACGCGTTCGATTCCCTCCAGTAGGAATCACATTTCGATAAAGCGTAATGCAAGAGCATTCTTGCATATCGAACTTGGGCTGCACGTCGAAGAACCACGGAGGTTTAAAATTCATCGGGAACTCTTCGCTGCGGTGTCTCTTAAGCCAGCTTTGTTGCATTTGGGACGTTAACTAAAGTGAGTCAGACACCAGGTGTTCGGAAGAGCTCAACTGAGTGAAAACAAGCAAATAAATAAATAAATAAATAAATAAATAAATAAATAAATAAATAAATAAATAAATAAATAAATAAATAAATAAATAAATAAATAAATAAATAATGTTGTGGTTGAAGCCCCTTCTCCTTGTTTTTTTTTCCTCTTTTGCTTTCCTTAAAGCGCATGCCTATATATATTACGCTTGTGGTTGCTCTGAAGAAAATGGAATTTGAGAGCGAGTATGGTCGTCGAAGAAGTAAGGAAATTTGCAGGCGCAAGTTGGAATCAGCTAGCGCAAGACAGGGGTAATTGGAGATCGCAGGGAGAGGCATTCGTCCTGCAGTGGACATAAATATAGGCTGCTGCTGCTGCTGGTGATGATGATTGTCGTCGATATGTGACGCGACATTCTTCCGGCCAGCGGCACTGTTCGCGAATGTCACTTCCTGTTCGCGCCGAGACGCGCTCGGGACACTGCTCCCGCGTTCGTCGTCGTCTTCTTCCACAGCTGGCTCCGATGCCGCTCGTCATGCCTAAAAAAAAGGCAGAGTTTATTAAGGTAGAGGAAATTCAGGCACTCGAACCCACTACCATTGGTGGGAGCAGCACCCTCGACCTTTGGTGCTAATTAGGGCGAAGTTAATTAAGGCATCGTTAAGGTAGCGTCAATTAAGGCACTCGAACCCACGACCTTTGGTGGAAGAAAACAAATAACAAGGAAAGAGAGAGAAACGTGTTTTAATGTGATGTTAGCCCGGCTATTAGCCTGACATGCTACTGCAGTAATAAGAAGTAATAAGTAACAACGCATTCGAGTGAGAATGTCAAGTAATTTAATGAACGTATCTTGAGCACACAGACTTTTTTCGCCTTCACCCTCTTTGGCGTATCCTAAAGCGACTGTCAATTTTTTCCCTAGAGCATGCGCCCTACGAGGATGAAGAAACGGTAGAAGTTCGGTGTTCAGTTTTAGCGGAGTCCTTGTTTTAGTAAGGTGCAAGTGAAATAAAACATAACAATGGGATTTGATGGCGATGTATGTAATTATACGTAGAACAAAAAAACACAGACAAAACCATTACAATACGCGATGGCTTTGATACAATAGGTGACGCTTGCGTAAAGGCACGTGCTAACCTATCTTGCTTTTTTTATTAGCCGATACTAGCTTGTGCATTTTGCTGCACTCTCTTTCTCTGTGTGTGTGTTTTCTGGGCGTCACACGCGACTGGTCGATTCCGCTTCTTTCTCCCATTGCGTCACTATAATAGATGCACGTTACAGCTCTTCCATCTTATGTCACTTTCCTACAAGACAGATCACGGGATAAACGCGTCCTTTTAGATAACCTCCAAAGTGTAGCTTTATTCAGCCTTTTTTGTTTGCCTGTGCGTCTCATTCTTCCCTGAACGCGCTGCGAACAATACCTATGCAAGTGTTAAGAAGATCGTTTGCCAAGATTAAACATTTTCCTAAAGTTTTTCTTTATGATACATAAAGCCTGTCGAGAAGCACGCGATAGCTGATCGATGGGCGCGAACCCTGCGCGATAACTTCAGAAAACAGAATTAAGTGTACGTATTGCACACTGACGGCTTAAACTAAAGCGCCGACAAGTCTTTAAACGAGAATGCACTTTGGTATCTCCATATTTTCCCGAGAGCGTGATAACGACGTGCATTGTATAAGCTACATTCGAAACGAACGTTACTTAATTATACACCATCGCACACTTATTGAGACAATGGGGCATTTAAACTTCAAAAATTCGGGTCCATACGGTCATGGGGCCCGGCCCACATTGCCGCTCCGTGTACCACTTGTAGTCTATACGCTGAAGTGTAGCTTCTATATTTCCTTCGGAATGCAGATCTCAATGTAAGACTCCGTAAATTGCGCGAATGCCTTTCGACTGTGTGTGTTTGTATGTCTGTGTGCTCTCTTTTGTCTCACTCAATTTCAACCCTCGTCATCTATACACTTGGAGTGGCACGCGAGGTCAATCACTAGGCGAAGCTCTCTATAGTTGTCACTATACTTGTTATCATTATCATCTCATGATGTGCGTGTCTGTTCAGAGTCGGAGACTTACGTTACTTGGCTGAGGTACTGATAACGACGATGCCACGCTGAACCTACAACTGAATGCGAACGCACAAGTGAAACGCCGAAGGCCCCTGTAACAAGCACTTTAATACTTTGACACCTGTCACAGCGCCACAGGATCAGCGAAGTATTGGACGACGTCACCGCGAGAGCATTATTAGGTGCCTCTTTAGCAACACGAGGTCCACTCACGGAAGGCTTAGGCCCGGCCGTCATAAATTGCTGGTTCTACAATAAAAGTTTATTCCTCCTCCTTTAGCAACACGAAATTATCATCAGAGCAAGCGAGAAACTTCAAGTATACTGCAGGGAAGCCACGCGGGAATAGATTCTAAACTGTACTGGGACGATGCATAATAGTGCATGCGTCGGGGAAATTGTTAACCATCTTTGTTATAGCAGACGGGCCGCGGGTGCGCTAGATCAGTTATATAAAGTTACGTTAACTTCCTCATCATGATTCGGAACGTAATGGTAGGTAGGTAGCAAAATTTATTGAGGTCCGGAAGAATCTTCACCCCATTTTTATAGGGGCAAGACTGCGGGCCGCTCCCACGTTGGGACGGAAGGCCAAGAATCACCGCCGCATCGTGGGCCTTCTGGACAGCCCAGAGTTGATCAATCCATTCGTGGCTCTTGACCAATGAATAAAATGCTTCCACCATCAATACGTGGTCCATCAATACGGAACGTAATGGCAATGAAAATATTGACCAACTCTGCCAATATCAGTACCAGATATTTTAGAGTGAATTGGTTTTGTTTTTATTTACATGTGCATCCGCGGGCGTGTCTTCGTCGCTATTGGCACACACCTCCTTGAGCATCCACGCGCACATCCGATCGGAGAGCTACGTCACGCCGTGAAGAAACTCGTTAATCGCTTGCAAGCGAAAAATAAAAAAAAAAGCAAAAAAGAAACAGCTCCTCCCATAATAGGTGCGAATCCAAGCAATGAAGACTCAATCATGCGTGGTCAAACTCGGCCAAGAAACGAGCAAAAAAAAAAAAAAAAAAGAAAAAACGTGCAAAAACGTCCACAGCCGTATAACGCTTCCTGCAGCAAACGGCTGTGTCTGCTTTGGGCGTGCTCGAAGCCAGCTGACTTATACTCACTATTTTGTGTTCTTTTTTTCATAATTTCTCCTCTTTGCAAGTGTAGCGCGTACACAAAGTAAATAGCGTCAACTTTGCGGCGCAGTCGATTGGGGCATGTGTGGTTGAACGCGTTTGCGTTGAAAACGCCGCATAGGTCGTCCCCATCACGGGGTCTCTGCGAGCACGGCGGGCCACGGATAGTGCGTCTAAATCGCGAGACGCATTCGTCGGCACGATCGGGCGCTTTTGGTTCCGGTGTGGGAGAGGTGTGTTTGAGCGTGGTTGCCAGTGTATGCCGTGTGTACGCTTATACGTCCTCACGAGGTTATATCTATGTGCGTTTGTGTGTGTGTTTTGACTCCAGAGCTGGGAAGCCGCGTGTAGCGCTGGGTGGGGGAGGGGGGGGGGGGGGGGGGAGCATCACAACCGCGTGTCGAAAGGGACGCGAGGTGATTCCCATGGTCCGCGTTCGACGCCTAAATCGCCACCCCACAGCGGCGTTCGTTGCTCTTTCGTGGCGTGTTCCGCGGTTTGTTGCACCTTGTCTTGTTTGAGTGTGTGTGTGTGTGTGTGTGTGTGTGTGTGTGTTCCCGTTTTGTTTTGCGCACTTCCGCTCGAAACGTGACGAAAGCGCGTCGATCGGGAAATGTCTGGCGCTGCCTCGCCTTTCGGTCAGTGGCGCAGCTCCGAGGTGGCGCTTGCCGGCGAAATTGCGAGGAGAAACAACGAGATAGCAATGTCACCACTCATTAATGTCACTATATAATGTTTTGTTCGTGTGTAAGTAAGCTGATAAGTATAGTAGAACAATACGAAAGAAGGAAGAGGGAAGAAGAACACATGTAGAAGAGTAGAATAAAGCGCACTGCTGCGGTCGAACCATTCAAACAGACAGACTAAAGAAAGCCACATGATTCAGCTTTTATTTAACCCTAAAAGCTCGAACGTCATTCCGCATCCAAGAATATAAGAATAATTTGCTTACCAATATTTCGTGCTATGGAGAATAAATTCGTACAAAAAATGTTACTCGTGTAAAAAAAAAGTATTTATTAAAGTAACATTTTTTTAGTAATTTGATGAACTATCCACAACTGAACTTCTCTCAAACGTATCAAAAATGTTACAATGAACTTTGCGTTGAAGTTTGTCGCGTTTTAATCAGAATTTTGAGATGTCAAACTCGGCTAACAATAGTGATACGTTCAGCGTAGTAGGGTTAGTTATATAGTCGGGAAGCCGTAATGGTCACCCTTGTCGCCAGTAGTGACACGTCTATTATAATTTATGGGCACTACAGAGAAGTTGAATTTTGTTCCCAAGTCGATTCTTACAGCCTGCGTGCTAAAGGGAGCGAGCAGTGATAACTTCAATTATTCTTAAATCTAGGCACGCCGAATGAAAGTGAAAAGAGAAATGTGATGAAAAATAACAGTTATAACCGTTGACGAATAATGATGCATGTGCCAAATTTAGAGTCTTGTGTGAAGGTTTTGCACATTTCATGAAACCGGCGAGCATTTCTCGCACTCATTTTGCCTCAGCATGTCAAAACAGCATAGCAAAGCGTTGCATGCTATCCAAAATCAACCAATTATTGAAATACGTTAATGTGATTGTGGATTTGTAGATGAAGATATACATCACCTCCTTTTAGGTTGTCCACATCACGACGCACCAAGACGCCGACTTAAATCAACCCTAATGACATTAGACCACAGACCTTTCAGTTTAAGGACACTTTTGGGCCCTTCGTCAACAACGGCCTTGCAAATGAGCGCTTTAAAAGCCTTAAAAACTTTTCTCGAAGACAGCGGCATTACTGGCCGTTATTAACGCTTATAATGTTCCTTTTATTTCAACGTCGCTGTATATGTGTATGTGTTTGTGGATTATGTTATGTTGACTATTCTGTTCTGACTGTATGTGATAATGCATTTACACGATGTGTGCACCACCCGCTGATTAGAGACTGTATTGTTAGGTGACATTATTATTTGTATTTTGAGACTTTCTTCTGCAGTGCCGTGGAGTTATTTAACTTCTACATTCTATGTACCACGTATTTTTTTTTTTTACGTTGTCATGTTACTGTGAAAACGTTGCTTGAGAAGTATTTTTTTATGTTCTAGTGCTTGTATAAGAAGGTTGTTTGACATGTAATCTTGTATATTGAACCCTGTATGTTGTACGTTAGACCCATTCAAGAGCTAAGGAGTAGCCGGCGCCTTATTTGAGCGTCAACATCTCCTTATATCATATCAATAAAGAAAAAAAAAACACTAGCCATTCATGGGATGTTTCATGCCAGGAAGATTTTCTAGAACTGCTCTGGCAGACAATCATGATGACAGCAGGTAACTATCGTAGAACCGCGCTATTTGCCTTTCACCGTCCGAACAAAACCGCAAGTGACCTGCAAACTGATTGCATACACAGAAGCCTGCATGCATGTGCATTCCAGCTCAAGGTTGCATCAGCAGCCTTACTTTCGTTAACTCGGACATAAACTTATGATTTACTTCCCAAGGTCGTAGACTACGCGCGAGTTCTTTTCTCGTTCAGCTCGACATCTATAGCACTGCGAAAACTTCATGTTTTCATGAAAACGCCCCAGAGGCTCTCGCCTCGTTGATCGCTATATAGATAACCGAAGATTTCATCACGTTTCTAGTTGTTATTGCATCATTATGCCAACTTAGCATATTCTGTCATCGTTATAGGGACAGGACGCGGACACGTGACGCATTTTGAGGATGTAGTCGAGAAGGTGCTGTCCGAATTCTTGTATTGGGAAGGAGGCTTATTTTTCGCACTAATTGCTTCTCCTCGCTTCTATGTTTTTGCAGAAGTTAGGACAGTTTCTCCATGGTGCGCCTAACGAACATTTGCTGATCGTCGCCGCGCCCAGGATCCGGTACACGACTTTGTCGCGCGTCTGGACAGCCAAGAAACGTGAGCGAACAATCACTGATTCAAACTGAAAGCAAAGCAAAAAAGCACACAAACACACAAAAAAAGATAGCCTCTGAAGCGAACGTGTACTCCACTCGCCTTAATTTTTTTTCCAACTCAGTCTTCGCCGTTTGATTCCGAGCCACATCTCTCCCTTTTGCCCGTGTTTTTTTTTTTGTTCTCACCGTTCCCGGGTGTAACCCCATTCGCAGAGGTTAACCGGTTGAGGTGGCCGTCAGCCTTGAGTCGAGCACGCAGATGCCCGAGTCCCTCCTGCGTCTCTACAAAACACCGGCACAGAGCTGGAGGAGGGGGGGGGGGGGGAAGAGGGGGTGGCTAGCACAGTGACAACGCGCCAGATGAGTTTGGTCTACCCAGCTGGTCGCGCTGAACGCCAACTCGAAGAAGTAAGAAGAAAAAAAAACAAGAAGAAATTACATAAGAACGTAGAAGCAGAGCGCACGGCGATCGGAGGCGACGTTGGAACTGGGCGCATCCGAGGCAAAGATCGATATCTCTGACGCACGTCGGAGCGGACAGCAAGCAGACTCTCCTAGAAAACGATCGCGCGCCTCCGGCTGACTCGGGCGTCCTTGTAACGCGTATTTACTGGACCCCTGCCTAGAAGAAACTACGTGTGGCTCTCCGGCTCTCGCGAAGTTTTACACGTACGGAAAGACCGCGCGACGGATGGCGAGTCCACCGTGCTCACCCGGCGCTGCTATACACAGCCAGTTCGCTCCCATCTGGGCCGTCGTTTCTTCATTTTTTTTTCTTGGTTTCGTTCGATATCCTCTTATCATCTCTGATAAAAGACGAAGTAAAAGTTCCCGCGAACGTTCTCGCTCCTCGAGTTCATTTTGTTCTTGTTATTACGTAGCTACGCCGTCCTATAGCACCGTGAGAGAAACCGACTCGCCATTCCTATGACGCCTTTAAAGCGCCTCCTTCCTTTTATGTTCACTATTATTTTTTTTATTTTGGAGATGTATCTCGAGATTATTGGCCTGACGCCAATTTTAGCCGCTGTAAAACAGGCGCACGTGAGCTTATGCTAAAGAGCGTGTCTCACTGTCACGTGACACCGAGCTGATAGGTAGAGTTCGCGTCGTCATCACGGGAAAACGTTCGAGCGAGCCCGCAACGTCGCAGATTTAAAAGCGCTGAAATTGAAATGCGACTACGTTGTGCGAATAACGTTAATGGCCGCGCCTGAGAGATGGCGTGTAGCAGTCTGGCTAATGCCGAAATTTAACAATCTTCTCTCACGAGATCACGAAGTGCCGTGCAATGAGCACTTCGTTCATTTCGCATACTGTCCTTTGCTTAGTACTTTTTACGTCAGCCGGCACTTCGGAAAACCCGAATGAAATTCGAGTTTCGTGAACCAACCCCCAATTGACTAGAGGTTTACATTGTCACAACACGGAGTACATGCATATCTTAACCCTGGCAGTGGGGACTTACGCGGGAAGAGTACGGCTCAGTGCGCATGCTCGCAACCGCATGCGCTAAATAGTGACTAGTTTCGCGCAAGCGCCGGCATTGTCACGATTGTTCGCCATCTTGTTGTTCACCATCGCCATCTTGCTGTCTTTCGAGGATTTGCACGCGTACGCGCATGTTATGCACGCAGTGGCTATGCACGCAGTGGCGAGGCGCCATCCACACTATGCGTGCTTCAGCCAGTGTACGCCAGACGTCAGCTCCGCTCGATCTCGCGGCCAATGGGCACCAAATGGACAATCCGTATGAGTGGACTGTGATCGTATGTGGAGTTCTTATGACGCGCCTCAATAAGCTGTCGATGTGCGAGTCCATGAATGCGTAGCTATGTGCGAGTTTTCGTCAAAGCTGGCTTCTCCACAATATCGAGGCTGTTGAGGAGAAGCCTGCACGGTGTGCGTGTGCGTGCGTGTTCACATATTTTTTTTTTCTTTTTTACTGTGGCAATGATGATTCTCGTTAGGCTTAAATCAATATCTAACGTTTCCCCTTCCTCTCTTTTGTTTAAGTAGGAACGTTTTCCATATAGGCCGGTGTATAGGCGCTCACCACTCATGGCGGCTATCCAAGTTCACTAGAGCGATACCTGACGCTTGAGACATTCAATCACCTACAGTCTGTAATCGTACATCTTGTGAAGGGCAGCCACTCGGACACCGTTGAGAAGCAAGAAAAGCTTCTCGTCGTACGTGCCCCCCCCCCCCCCCCCCCTCTAACCTTTCATTTATTGTGGGCTTTGCAGCACACAGTTTCGAATACTTTCACATGTATCTATTAGCCATATTGTGGCTCTTAGCAGATCACCGTGAATGGAGAAAGCTTTTTATCGAAAAACCACCCCTTTCCCTGCCGGAAAATGTGGGTAAGCGTAGCTTATCCTGGGTGCACCTAAACTAACCATGATGCGACGGCTGCGACGGAGAGAACGACGTCACTGACGGCATGCCCGCAGTCCGCCGTTGTCGCTTGCGTTCGATGTCTCGAGTTTGCTCGGCGGTATGGTTAGCAGCATTTGCCCGCCGCTTGCGATTCTTCGAAATTAAATTGCTCCAAAATGAAATCTGTCTGTCACGTAAGCCAAATATAGGAAATAGGAATGGCTCATACCCCCTTAAGCAATGGCCTCCCGATTACGACGAAGGAAGTGAAATTCTACGCTGAAATGATGAGCCAGCTGTGAGAGCAGACGACGACGATGAACGCAGGAACAGTGGCACGAGTGCGTGCCGAGCACAAGCACGAGCGCACATCGAGGGGGGGAGGGGGGTGCCAACGAGCCAGTTGCGGAAGAAGACGACGATGCTCGATCCAGTGCTGATGATGATAGTTTTCTGCGTACACGGACGCCACCGAAATGTGTGCCTTACATGGAGGAAAGAAACAAAACTGGAGAGGACCTGTCGTAACGTTTTTGAAGCCTGAAGTGCAGCCATGTTGGTGTGTCATCTTTCTTTGCGCCTCCAATCAGGGGCTCGCAGGAGCAGATGGGCACGAACTTTGAACTTGCATTGTTACAAGCCGCCTGAAGTGTGTCCTGCCGACGCGCGTCAAAACAAAGCCTACGAAACTTCTGTAGCAGTTTTAGTGAAGCAGACGCGCTCCTGTGTTTTTCCGTGGCACGTTGAAGAAATGACTGTAAGATACAGTCATTTCTTGACTGTATCTCTTGCTGGCTGACACTCACACTCACAGACCCAAACACAACTTTCAAGCTTACACACCACACTCCAAAGTCAGTTTTTCTCGCGAACAAAATATGCTGCGAAAAATACACCGGCGGAAAAATGTTATCTCACTTTTCAGAGACCGAGAGCAGCAGAAAAAGCTTCGGGAACGCGGTTGCTATGGCAACGTTCACATTTGGGGTACCTGTCCCAGTGCTCCTTTGCGAAAAACACCACGTGACTTCCGCCACACTTTCTCTAATACGTCCGTGCTGGCTGGGGCCTCTCCTGGGTTTCCTTCCTCCATGGTGCCTTATAACAAGCTTCGCTTGAAATAGCAGATCAATTAGACAGCTTATTTTCGCCTACATGCTACTCTGCAGGCATAGGTACGAAGGAGAGAAAATTATAATATTAAGACATTCACCACCTTAGGCTCAGGAACTAGCTTTATAAAGTGTTTACTGCTCTCATAATTCTTTTTTAGGCATTGTGGAAAAATAACCTTTCACGTTAAACATAACTGCAACAGTCTAAGCTCCCAGCAGCAGGTATGTCACAGCAGAGAGTGAGAGCCCTGGGAGTCCTTGAACCTGCTTCCGGTCTTTCTCGGGGTTATTCCTTGGATTTTTGTTGTTTTTACGATGTTTTCTTTAATGCTGTACAGATGCAGCTGTCCATCATCACTTCGTCGCTGCAGATCATTCTGACGTCACATTCACCGCCTTGCTTGAATGGCCAATAATTCATTTCCCCGAGCTTCTCCTTTAGCGTGTGCCTTCCCCTTAGCCGTCGCCTCACCCACGAACGTTTCATTAAGCAGTGCTCACAGCACACCGCCGGACCTAAGTTAAGTCTATCGACTACGTATACAGACATCTTAATGCGCCGAACGACCCGTAACTGACCCGCAGCTGATGGAGCGTCAGCGGGCTGTCCCCGACATGTAACGTATGGCCTTCGTCTTCTGTAGTCCCTACGGGACCAATAAAGATGGCGCGCTGCCGTATGCGAGTGCAGCCGGCGATCGGTATAGGTGGCGTACGACCCTCTGCGGACGACTCCGGGTGATTTGACGTGGTCGTGATGAGCCACCCGGCGTCTCGGTGGTGATGGGATATTGATTGACTGTGTGTTAGGCTCCTGGGCCGGAGGCGGGCGCGCGTGCGTTTTATGGGCATTCGTATCAGGGAGGGTGTTGGCATAGAGTGAAGTATGATGGCGCATCGTAACCTATAGCTCCGTCTCACTATCCCTATTCGCGTATGCCTGTCCGCACTGTGGGCTTTCTTTCTTTCTTTTTTTTTTTTTGCACACGACACGAATCAGGGCCCTCCGCGGTGGCGCAGTGGCTTGTGGCGTTCTGTTGACAAGCACGAGGTAGCGGGTTAGAATTCAGGTGGCGACGGGGGCATTTCGATGCGGGCGAAATGCAGAATTCTGCTATGTGATTAATTGATGAATTGACTGTGATTGAACCTTAAATGTTAGCAGCAAATACGCTACCCGCCTATACGCAAAGTAAAATTGTAGAATAACAAAATAATGACACGAGGGTGAGGTGACCTTAATTATTACAGCAATCAAGCTGTTCACAGGCACACATCAGGAAGTATTGGTACGTACACAAAATGAAAAATAACTCAATGAGCGAGCTGCATGTTCAGCTAAGTCTTATGACACATTCGACCGGTAGTTTTCGGGCACGCCAGCAAAACTTCAAAGATCTTTTACCAAATGAATTTAGCTTAATCGGGCCGACTTGATAAGCGCGCTCCTATACCTTTAACAAAGGCACAGTAGAGCCGAATAGTGCTTCCGTAGATTTTCCCGTGTATAAGAGCTTCATTGCTGTTTTACATTGCCATCAGAAAGCATTGACAGCGCTCTGAACCGACCACTTCAGAATGTCAATAGCGACCAGACGAAAACATCGACTTTTGCCTTTGTATTGGTAGCCCTGATTGAACTGTTAGTCCGCAGTATGGAATAAATAAATAAATAAATAAATAAATAAATAAATAAATAAATAATAAATAATAATAAATAACAGACAGACAGACATAGACATACACATAGACATAAATATATATATATATATATATATAGATAGATAAAGAGGCAATGTTGATTCCTTATAAATTCCTAGTGCGACTCGCGTTAAGGTCGCGCGAGTGGCACTATCAAAGTGGATAAATAGAAGGCGCTCAGAGAGGGAACGGTGAAACAAACTGATCGACAGAGAGCGAGAAGCGGTACACCGTTTCTTGCGCTCTATACGAAAAGGGGCAAGTGGGCAGTCTCGATGACGTCGGAGCCCCATTATTGGTTCGTCTCTTCTCCCCGTGCCCCCGCTACCCAGGGCCGCTTGGCACGCCGACCAACTTTCGGGTGCGGGGAATTGGCGTCTTGCTTAACGCGCACGACCCCTGTATCACTTGTCCCGCAGGAATCCCGGGCATCCCCCGGCGTATATGTCTTTATCGCTGCCGAGGTAAGGATCGCGAGCTGCAGCAGCCGGGAGGAAAGGGACACACTACTGCGGTGTTCTCGTGGCGGGGATAACAGTGAAATAAATGATAAAGATGAAGGGGGAAGGATGGCGCAGTGCATCATGAGGTGCAAAAGAAACGTCACGAGACGGCAAACAAGAAGATATGGCCAGCGAGGCATTAACAGGGAAACGGGCAGCTAGGGAGGGTGCCGAGGAGGTGAAGGGGATGCAACCCTAATCGGGAGAGAGAATTTTCTTTCTCTTCTTTTCTGTGCCTCTAACGACCAAGGCGGAGAGAAAATGTGGTTTAGGTCACTATTGCTTCTGGACTGGCATAGGAGAAGTCTGCGCTAGAACAGCTATTTTCTTTCTCTAACGTGGCGACGGGTTCGAAAACAATCCCTTGTGGCTGCAAGGTTCTAGAAACCTGTTAAGATTTGGAGGATTTCTTAATACATGCCCTGACAGAAATTTTTGATCCCCGTTGATAGCACCTGCGAATGGACACTAATTCAAATACAATGAACTCTGTCAGCGACGTCGTTTATCGAAGAAAGCGCGTGCAAAATAATATTCTTGTAACGTCGCGTTTTCTTTCTTCTTTTGTTTTTAAATAGGTGCCTGAAGCGTTAGATTTTGAAGTCACATGCTTAGCAATGACAAGCTTTAGCAGCTCGTCGCCATGAGCTTGTGCAGTTAGTCTTAGGCTATCTTCTAAACTATGCATATAGGAGTCAACTTATTGCACCAATCGACTACTGCTCTTTAAGCTTGGGAAGAGTATAGCCAGGTGTCGTGCCCCTTCTGGTAGCAGTTGCCAGACTACTCCTCGCTTTCCCTTGCCTCTCTAGTGTATGTATTTTTAAACATCAAATAATTATAATGATCAATTACATTAGGTTAGTGGTGGCTGAAGGGTTCTAACGTATACACACGCCCTTCCTCAGGGCAGGTAATCGATTGAACGAGTGGCCAAACTTGATATCACCTTAGACTACGGAGAACCATCAGATACATTGACAACAATAACAATGGGAAACCGTAAGCCCCGCGATGAGGAAATATATATGAAGACGTTCTGCACGTCATTCATTACTCGTGGATCCCACTGACCGAACAGATGCGGGTGCGGATTTTGAATTGGTCCGAACACAAAATGCGTCTGTAATTTGATCCGTGTATGCCAAGACACCAAGACACATATATAACAAAAGTAGGCGCGCATCTGAAGTGGAAAGTACGCCTGATAATTAAATATAATTCACGCGGCATTTCAGTGATGCCGAGTGCTCGCGGTGAGTGATTTATTTTTCTGAGACAGAAATATATTCTACTGGAGGTACCCGAAATTAAGCCGATATCCGGTTATAGGTCACATGACAAGCAGCAACACAGAGCACACTACTGCTGAGTAAGTCCGCTTGATTTTGGTTGCCTATTTTTCACTTGATCCTTCGGTGTCACCCTTTTCAAATACTTTCACAACACTGAGGGCGATACGGCGTAGCTGCTCTAGGCTATGTGGTAGGACTGCTGGAGCACTGCACGGGCTCGGGCTTACCCAAAAGCCCGGGCCGGGCCGGGTAGGGCCCGGGCCGGGCTCGGACTTTCTGGTGGTGTGATGAAACGTGCAACAAGTTATCCTCGAGCGTCTCGACCCTGAAAAACAGGTCTTTTTCGGTCTCAGGCCGGGCTCGGGCCTAAGGTAAAGGGGTGGCGGGCCGGGCCGGGCCCGGGTTTTGCCATAACACTTTTGGTCGGGCTCGGGCGGGCAGCCCAACGTAAAAACGGGCCCGGGCGATCGGCATTTCTGCGTTTCCTTCGTCCTATCTTCTTTCCTTGATCCTTTTCGCAACCGCAAGCATGGGCTCCAAAACACCGCTCTTCCTTCTTCATTCCGGAAAGCTTAATCCGACTAGGTCGCGAGCGCGGAGCGTAATTTTCCTTTACCACATGCGTTATAAGGGGGCGGCGTGGCGTCGTTTTCTCTTCGGCAATCGATGATGACCACAGGGCTGCCGCCACGCCATGGACGGGTACTCTGACACTTTCTCTCTCTCTCTCTCTCTCTCTCGCTCTCTCATCCGACGCCCGCCGGGGAGGCTTTTGTTTCGGCCAAGGCGTTCGTGCATGGCCGCAGCCGGCACGGACTCCCAGCAGAGACGCGCCAAGCTCTCCTCCAGACGCACGCCACACACGGATCCACAGAGATCGCCGCTGAAAGGACCGTTGGGACAGACGGGACGAGAAAAAAAAAAAAAAGAACCGGGCCAGAACAGTTACGCACACAAACCCTCGCTATGTAATATACACACACACGCCTAGAGAGATAGAGAGAAAGAGAGTCACGCAGTATAGACGTGCGAGACGAAAGAGAAAGAGGAGGAATGGTGGAGGTAGAACAAACGCACCGGCGTCAGCGGCGAGAAATGAACCCCGCGCCGACCGCAGAGCCACTCGTGCACGTATGGATTCGTCGTATTATCGCCGATCAATCAAATGGCATTCGCCGCCACGTCGTCCTGCTCCCCCGCGATATTTGCCCCGAAAGAGGAATGGAGGGACGCGAGGAAATAGGGGGGGTATAGGGAGAACGCCAGCCGGACGACGCGTCCGTGACTGCGTAAGCCGCGGCTGGTGCAACTGCAGCGAGATGCTATGGTAGCGTCCTTTGCCAGTCGCGACGCTTGGTGGGGGGATCGACCATGGCTGCACGCTTGGATCTTTTCCTTTGTGAGCTTTTTCTTTTGTTGTTCCTGTTATTGTTGGTCAGCGCAAACTGGCCACGAGGTGCAACCGTCTTGCTGTGGGTCCCCTGTGTGAGAACAATGAGCGCTTGCGTATATATAACAGGGCTGCGATGAAGGACAGCTCGGAGATCATCACTTGCCGACTGGGGACTTCCTGCCGTGGGACAACTCTTGAGTGTTGTGCTTAGCGTTGGCTCTCTGTGATGCCAAGATCTGTCTTTGATGTCTTCGAACAGCCCCGAGGTATGGAGTGGATTCGTTTTATGCATAAATGGGCCGAGATTTTCTTTCTTCAGTGCGCTTTAAGATATTCGCGGATGATGACAACAACAATGTTTGAAGGGGAACAGTAGGAATAGCACATGAACAAACGCATCAGAAGTCTGGCAGGAAGGGTTTAAAGGAAGCTTGTTTGAATGTTCCAGCCAAAAGACCCGCGTCGTCCACTTCTGTGTCCGTCACTACAACGCCCCTCCCTTTACAGATTCTACGCTTAACATTTCCAGATGAAAAACGTGCCAGTCCTTTATAACCGTCAGTTTCCTCGCGCTCACCTGCTTCTGACTATAAATAACTAAATGTGTACTCAGTAATCTCCCTTTGAGCCAAACGAAACAAGACTGTCAGTCCCACGCAGCGAATAGTACTGTGTAAACAACACACAATTCTATTTTTTTTTTTTTTAGAATCCAGTTGCTGGTACTACTTGACTGTCCAGTAAGCACGTGGTTGACAGGACAAGTAGCCACGTCTTTCTCGTTTTTATTTCTTCTAAACGTTACTAGCTTTTTTTTTTTTTTTTTTTTGACCCCCGCTATAACATTTTCTGTTGTGGCTCCTATGTAACATGCGCTTCGGGGTGGACTAACCTGACGCCATCCCGAGTGATCAGTATTCCGAACACCTTCCACGCGTTACCGGCTGAACAGAAATCGTTTATCCCGTAACCAATTGTGATCGAACGAGGTGAACGCGGACAGTATCAATAGGAGAGGAGAAATTTTCGAGTGTGTACGCTACGCCGCGGCGTTCTCGGGTCCGCTGCTGCTGCTTGCTGTCGCTGATGCTGTTTGCTTGTCCAAGGACAACATGGCCGGCGGGGCAGCAACCATGCTCTTATCTGTTTCTTATTCTTTCTTTCTTTTTCTGTCCAAATGTATGTTTTCCCCTTTCTTTCAGTCCCCGTGATGTCGAGCTCTGGAGAGCCGTGCGCGCTCGTTCTTGACGTTGGCAGGAAAAGAAAAGAAAGTACTATAATGAAAAATAGAGAAAAGAGAAAGAAATAAAAGCGAGAGGTACGGCCGGCGGCGGATCCGTCGTTCCGTGGCCCACCTTCCCCCACAACGCGGAATGGGCCAAGCTGCCTCCGGGTGTACGTGACCAGGTTGGCCAACGCGATCCCGCTGTCGCGAAGAGCTGTCGCCGTCTGCCGCTGGAAATTTGTGCGAGCAAGGGATCCTTTTCTTCTTCACTTACAACTCTCCCACCTCTCCGACGGTCCTTTCGTTTCGCTTTTGTTCGTTTATCCTGCCTTCTTTTCTACTTTGTTTTAAAACTTTTTTCTGTCCGAATCTTGCAAGGAAGAAAACTGAGCAAAGAAAGTAGCGTCTGTTTTGCTTGTTGCTCTGTGACTTTTTGAAAATATATGTGTAATATTTTGTACACTCGCTACGGTCCCTGTGAGAGAGAGATAGACGCTAGCTCTGCCACGGTGTTTTTTGTATCATGCACAATGTTTCAATTCAGCTAAGCGTAAAAAACCAAATAGTTTCAATTCAGCAAAGCGAAAAAACGAGCGAAGTGCAGCAGGCAGATCCTACACGAGCCATTGAATTTGGCCGAAGACAAAAGCACAACGAGAAATTCAGATTCGTGTAATTGCTCCTTTTCGTATTGTTTCTCGGCTTTCTTATTTTGTTCTGCTTGCTTCTGTCGCGTATAACCTAACGTGCGCATGTTGTAGGCATAGGCGCTTACGGCGGTAAAGCTTCACCTTTTGATTGAGTAATGAGTCCATGTCTGCTTTTCCGGACTTGAGAACTTGAGTAGATTTTGTTGTCATCACTTCATCGCTCACACATTGCACTCTGCGCGCAAAAAGACCCCCTTAACTCTCGTACTGGCCTTCCTAATGCGGCAAACGTTCCCGCTTTGCAGCAAAGCGCGAGTGATTTTGCTTCACTGCATGTGAAGATGGGTGGCCAGCTTTCAGTATGTCAGTAAGGCGTTAGTCTAAACTCAATTACCTTAATTTTCCCTACCCAACCATCACCTATTCCTTTGTGGTCTACATTCTGTGCTCGCTTATGCAGACTCGTAGTCTCTGTGGCTGCTGTCCTGACAGATCATTCATTAAAATGCTCGCGCCTACGGAGGAACTCTAGCAAAGCAGCCACGTGCAGGTATGCGCTGCAACTGACTTGCGTGGGAACTGCTGCTTGAGACAGGGCGTAAATGCTACTCTCTGGATCGCTCTTTTGTTTCCCTTAACACCCCCGGTGTCTGAGCGTTGCTAATCATCGGCGCATTACCTCGCTCACATAGGTAACAATTCAAATAGCAGGAAGATTAATAAGGGTGTCGGCGGAAGCAAGTGCGAACTTTGCCGCTGGCGCCCGCAAATTCATCACCGGAGGTGTTCGCGCTGCAAGGAATCGCGGCGCGTTGAATATGAATGACTTCCTGTCACAATATCTCTGGTGTTTTTTTCTTTTCCTTCTCCTGTTACCTTTTTTTTTTTTTTCAAAGGCGTAGCGTAAGAATCTGGCTGAAGTTATTGCTCATCCGGAGCGATTTCTTGGCACCGCATCAGAGTCGCCATCTTTCGGCGTTCACCGCTGGCAGATCAAGTCGTGTGAGCTGGGTCGGTTTTATAACGCTTGGAAATTGCCCGTAAGAGCACGCTGCAAATAACTGACTTGGAAATAATCGATATGTATTCATTCCATTTCGAATAAACCTCAGTAATGTGGCTCCTAGTTGTGCTGTTAAGCTGCAATCCAAGCCCATCTTCCCCTAACCCCCTCCCTACCTTCCACACCCATGTACTGGGACAGTTTAGAAAACCGTGAGCGTTGTTTTACGTCGTCGCATAGCCGACACGCCTGTGTAACATTACCTAAGTTTGCAGGGAAGAAATCTTTCCTGTTAGTTAGCAACGAAAGCGTAACTTCGATTTGACCCTTTACACCTATTTAGTTGTCGCCAGAATTGCGTCAGTCAATCTCTCTCTCCAGTCATTTATCGTATCTGCCTCAAACATTTCAGCCATTCGTGCTTATTAGTAGGGAATAAGTATATGCACGAAGTACATAATTTCAGCTAGAAGTTCACGGGTAAGGCTGCAGCGAAAGTAAACAGCTCGCAGGCTTTCTATTAATTGTTTTTTTTTTCTTTATCCATTCTTTTCATTCTTCGTCATTATATCTAAGATATAACCGCAGTTATATCTTAGATTGGGCACTAGGTGCTACAGGTAAGAAATTAAAAAAAAAATCTGTGGTGATTTAGCGGTAAATGCGAGAAAAATGCGTTAGCATTACGACGCACCTCTTTGAGGTTCCGGATCCATGATTTCAAGCCACATTCATCACATTGCAGAGTGATATATATATATATATATATATAGCCATATCGTAAGAAGCCTACAAACAACGACACCAAGGACAGCATAGGAGAAATCATTTGTAGTTCTTAATTGATTTAAAGAAATGATACATAAATGGAAATGAAAGTGGATGAAACATCAACTGGCCGCAGATGGGCATACGAACCCACGTACTCGCATTACGCGTGCAATGATCTTACCAATTGAGCTACCGTGGCGCCGTTTGGTAAGAGCATCGCACGCGTAATGCGAAGACGTGGCTTCGTATCCCACCTGCGGCCAGTAGTATTTTCATCCACTTTCATTTTCATTTATTTATCGTTTCTTTAAATCAATTAGGAACTACGGATGATTTTTTCTGTGCTGTCCTTGGTGTCATTGTTTGTAGGCTGCTTAGGATAGGACTAATATAAATCGGGCCCCTCGGTTTCATTTCTTCTTGTTCATAACATAGCGAGAGTCTCGAATCCGGCAGCTTTGATGCCTTCAGGTTGCATGTGTTGATTTATTGGCCAGTTGCCTTCACCCGAAAACTAACGTAGACGTTACGTCTGCGGCAGAAAGGATGGGCCGCATCCACCACCAAGGCCGTGAGGGGTGGCGCTGGATAACACTCCCAAGGTTAGTTCTGGTAGACTAACATTAATACCCCAGAAAGTGGATGGGAAAACGGCGCCGCGGAAGCTCAATAGGTAAAGCATCGCACGCATAATGTCCTTCTTCACCCACTCCTGCTATTGTGACGCAGAAATGTTGTGAATTACGCCGGTTGGCACACCTATACCCATTTAGCCATCAGAGCATCATGAAAGCATTAAAAAAAAAACAGGGTCACTCGGTAAGCGGCTCAACTCGTATTAATTCAGTGGTACTAGTACGATGGTAGCACGCCACCGTTTAAACCATCGTTAGTTCCTTAGTAGTATTGAACACTTAGGTTGATTAGGTTGAATACTTTGGTTAGCGGAAACACTATGACAGAAAACTTTTCAACAATAACATGAAGTAGACTGCTGATTCTAGCGGCGTCTCTTTCATCCCAAATGGCTTTTCAACGCTGTCGCAGTATACGTGCGTTAGGAAGTGGACGCGGGAAAGTACCATCAACTCCGGACCATCAACTCCGGATTACCTTCGAGCAGTTTGTTTTCATTAATTGTTAGAATAGGGGCACAAATTGACATGCATACGGAGGACAGAGAGAGGACAGGTAAGGAAGGCTCTTGTCTTGTCTGTCCTCTCTGTATGTGTCAGTTTGCGCCGCTCCTCCTATATAGCTAGGTTTCACCAAGCATCTCTCTAAGAAATACCTCTACGATTGTGTTCCTTGAATTTCTCTGTAATCGCATGAAGCGGGTGTGAAACTTGGTGTTCCTTCCTCGTTGGATAGCGGCCTTCTGGGCGACGAATGGAACCTTTGCCTTGATGATGAACAGTAGAAATCCCACAGCGACGATATATACAAGGAAAATAAGCAGTCACATACAGACATAGTGACGCCAAAGCGTGAGTTTCGCTAAAGGGAGCGTTTCCCAAGAAAATAGTCACGCGAAAGAAGCCTTTCCACAAAGACTTTCAACGCTGCGCCTGCCACTGTTTTAGAATGGCTTGCTCTGCTACCCGGGGTACCCGAAGGGTTCCTATCGGCCTCATACGGCCGGTATGGGCTAGTCCTTCTGGTATCTACAAGAGTCGTTATAGAGAAACACTACTAAAGGTCCAGTCGATGCACGATTTGTGGAAGTTGTCGGTCTTGCAAAGAAAAAAAAAGTTGCGAATTAATGAAATAAACGAAATTTTAAACAAAACTTAAAATCATGAAATAAGTTGTTTGAGAGAGAGAAAAAATTTGTCGCAGTTTCACCCGAAAGGCGAAGCACCAATTGCGATAGCAAATTAGTAGAGAGCTATACGGAGTAAGGATAGTAGTTTTATCAGCTGTATAAACTTGGACATGCCGCAGCACCAGCAACGCGCAGAACTGTTGTCGACGCCGTCGGCGTTTTGCCCGCGTTCGCACCGAACGCGCGCGGCGTTTTTATATAAATACGCATTTGGTGCCGCAGCTAAACGTCGCCTCCCCTCCCTCCCTCCCCTCCCCCCCCCCCCCCCAGCCTTTCGCGCGACGGGATAAGTTGCGTTTGCTCTCTATATATGGAAAGGAGGAAAGAGACGCTTAATTCTGCAGCCCTTCAGGGAGCACGGCGCAGAACGCGCGTTTGCTCTCCGACGTGCGTTCGCTCCCCGTGAAAGCGCGCTTCCCTCGCGACCTTTCACTCGCACATACAGCGTCCGGAGCGCGGCGACGATTTCATCGCCATTGACGTCATGCGGAACCTCACGGCGACGCCGATGGCAGAAATCTGCTTTGGAGTGTCCATATAATTGCTATCACAATAAAAAAATTGGGAGGACGCTTAAGCTACGCCTTTAAGAGTGGAACGCGATAGCATTCAAAGATCCCTGACTGCTACTCATGATTCTCGACGACTGCAGCTTATGCAACCGTAAAGCCCAAACCGCATTCACGCGATTTTGTGCGCGACTGCGACGAGCGACGGCTTCGAGCGACGAAACGGGCCGTCGCGCGAACAGATCGCTCGGTCTTTTCGCTCAATCGCTCGGTTCTAGAAATCTAGAATTCGTCACTGGTCGCCCGGAAGTGCTATGCCAATAGCACGAAGCCGGAACTGGATATACATCAGTCAAGTACTACCGATTGTCGCACGGAACGAGCAAACGACTAGATTTTGATACGTGCAAGGATAATAACGTAGTGCAAGACCTTTAGAAATATTTATGCTGCTCTTTACACTAAAACACATAAACTTAAATTAATAAAGCAAGCGTCACGCCAGTTTCGGCGAGTATTTTCTGCCCTCATACCGGCAACACCGGGGAGACGTTGCTCAAAGTCGTCGCTCGTCTTGTCGCTTGCATGCGGTACTACTTGTAGGCGACGAGCGAACGCGACAGCCATCTCCATCGCGTCGCTTGTCGCTGTCGCGCGCAAGATCGCGTGAATGCGGTTTATACTTAATGGTTACTCGCAAACACTGGCGGCGAATGCTATGCACGTAGGCGAGCTTTCTTGTGGAAACGCGGCCTCTTGCGTGGGCCGATCCCGGAGATAGTGCACAACCACCCCAAAGAAATTAATCATTTTCAGGTTTCCGTATTTGTTTCGCACTTTTGATGTTTCAGTCTGAGAAGAGTTAACATAAAAGGCATGCGCTGTGGGTGTTTTGTTTCATGATAGTTTGTGGATTGTCATTCTCAAAATTTCGAGGAATAATGCAAGACATGGTTTGAGCAACATTAATGATATAATGGTATGGCATACCTAAACGTGGTTGCGGTTGATTTTTTTGGCCGCGGGCGCCAATGCCGACGCCGAATTTTCTGCGACTCGGGGCCCTAAACGTTATCGCGTTAAAGGAAGAGAGGAAAGGCAGGGAGGTTCACCAGACGCACGTTCGGTTTGCTACCTTGGACTGGGGGACTGATGATATAGAGACGGAGAGAGAGATCAATGGGAAGGAGTGAAGTTTCACGCACATATGAAGTTGCGCGCCGAGTCTATATGCGGTTGCCAAAACCTGTCGACTTGAAATACTGCAATAACGCTTTCGTGGCTTTCTGTGCCATCGATGCGTACGGCCATGGTTCAACAGATAGAATGAAAGAGAGAGAGAGAGAGAAATAAACGGAGTGGGAAAGGCAGGGAGGTTAACCGGAAGAGATTCTGGTTTGCTACCCAGCACTGGGAGAAGGGTAAGCGGAAATAAAAGACGGAAAGAATGGTGGAGAGAAAAAGCAAAGGCGCACAAAAATAGAGGTTTGGAACGTCCGTGATAACTTGCAAATGATGCCACGCAATCGTTGTGGAACACACCTAGATTGCAGCGCACACGTCTGCATCGACTGGACCCTTGTCTTCGACTTCGTCCTCCACCTGGACTTTCCCGACTCGAGGCAACGGTACTTTACCGACTGTGGCTTGACGTCGCTTTTACAAAATCGTTCGCTTTTCTCATCAAAAGGGAACTTAGTACTGCGTGTGACCACTGCGGCAGCGAGGAAATTATTTAACACGTTCTTTCGCGTTGTTATTTGCACGCAGGCAACCACTCGCGACCCAGTTGGCCCGTCTTGACGACAGGCCGCTTTCGGAGCAGACAGTCCTGCAACGCCGGCCTATACAGTCGTCACACCACAAGTCCGTCAAGGCACTCTTGAAAATTTTCCGTTCGAGCGGCCTATTAGAGAGATGATAGTTTTCATAGTTCAAGGATCTTCATTTCCGAATATGGTCTAGGTTCCAACTTGCGTAAGGATGTCCGGAGAGGCTCATGCTCGACGTCATACCGGGGACAGACACACAAAATGTGTTCAATAGTTTCTGTTGTTCCACAAGAGTCACAAATGGGCTATCCCATATGCTGATGCGGAACGAGTAGGCCTTTGTAGAGAGAGATAGATAGATAAACGAGATGCGAAAGGCAGGGAGGTTAACCGGAAGGTAGGTATCCAGTTTGCTACCCTGCACTGGGGAAGGGGTAAAGTGAGCCAGAAAGATAAAGAAAAAATCACCGCATATCCACGACGTGAATGATGATGAGTGACCAGAGCTACGGACGAGAGAGAAAGAGAGCGCGCGTCGGGAACGAATGCTCTTGTGCGCAGCCGTGCCCCAAGCTACGGATGAGAGAGAGCGCGCGCGTCGGGAACGAACGCCCTTCTGCACCACAGCGCCCCTAGCTAAGGACGAGAGAGAGAGCGCGCGTCGGGAACGAGAGAGAAAGAGAAACGAACGCCCTTGTAGGGTGCCTCGGCGCCTGGCATCGAGGCACCCTACGCCCTTGTGCACCGCAGCGCCCCTAGCTACGGACGAATGTGAGAGAGACAGAGGCTGTGTTCCAATTCTTTCCAACATCGTAGACAGTCTACTTTGACGTCTACGAAGACAGCCAAGACAGCTTCGAGGACAAGTAATGGAACGCGTTTCGAGCCGTCTGGAAGACGCTTCTGCGACGTGACGCCACCTCGCGGCGACATAAAGAAAGTTGACAAAAGCACACATTAGTTCTGTATTTTAAGTATTTTCGCCTGCGTACCTATGAAAACGTGATGTGACTTGCATTAAGGGTATAGAAAAGCGTGCCTACGTTTTTGTGCGCGCAGACAAACTTCCCGTCGAGTTTATAAGCGTCCTGCTCAGTCGCCATCTTGTTTAGACAGGAAAGTAGCCTGCATCGTTCTTGACTTCAATGCTGTCTTCGCGATGCTGTCTACTTTGGCATCTTCGTGAGAATTGGAATGACACTTAAGATGGCCGCCGTTCACTCAGCTGTCTATTTAGCCGTCTAAGGCGAGTATTGAAACACACCCAGAGAGAGAGCGCGCGTCTGGAACGAAAGAGAAAGAGAGCACAGCTGCGCTTCTAGCGGGAGCGGCGAGTACTAGCGTGGCTACGACGGCGCGACGAGGGACAAGGCTCGACCCTAAGGAGCTTCGCCCCTAAAATGCACACACATAGAAAGAGAGGGAGACTTAAAAAAAAGAACACACACACAAAGGAACTCAGGAGTGTCACAGTCATTCAAGCAAGTCACTTGTCCGGAGTAACCTCAGTAGCGCCCTCATCGCCTTCTGTGGCGTTATTCTGTAAGAGTCTACCTAGTGGACAGTCCATTTCGGCGGCCGCGGATTCGCTGCTGCTTGACGTGCAGGAAGGAGACTGGCTGGCACCTTCCTGCACATCAAGCAGCAGCAAATCAGCGGCTGCCGAAATGGACAGTCCACTAGGTAGACTCTTACGGAATACCGCCCCTGGTGTGAAGACCGCATCAGCCGGCACTCTAAGACCGTCGGCTCAGAAAGCGGCCGGTCGTCGAGGCGTGCCAACGCCGTCCCGAGCGACTGTCTCTGGGAGCTGTAGCGGGGACAATGACATAGGATATGTTCGATTGCTTCCCCGCTATCGCAACTATCACAGGCAGCACTGTCAGCGATTACGATGCGCCAAGCAAAAGCATTCATAAAAGATACTCCAAGCCACAGTCGGCAGAGAGCAGTTGTCTCGATTCGGGAAAGTCCAGATGGAATACGTAGTCGGAGGGATGGGACCAAGCGGTGAAGTCGAGTATACCATAAACCTGGCGTATTCCACATGGATCGAGTGGCATCACGTGCGAGTATGCGAAGCTTTGTTGCTGCATCGGTTCTTGAAAGTGGGATGGGTCTCTTCACAGCATTTTCGTGAGCCCTCCTAGCAGCTTCATCGCTCTGTTCGTTGCCCATGATGCCGCAGTGGCCGCGAGCCACTGAAAAGTAATGGGATGTCCTTTTTCTGCTAGTTGGTGATATATCTGCCTTATTTCCAGCACAAGTTGGTCTTGTGGTCTACGACGTAGAGCGGATAGCAGACACTGTAGGGCTGCCTTCTAATCAGTAAATATACTCCATTTTCCTGGTAAATCTTCATGAATCACGTAAAGGGCGCTGCGAAGTGCAGCAAGCTCCGCAGCAGTCGATGTTGTCCGGTGAGAAGTTTTAAACTGTATAGTCATGGCTTTTCGGGGAAGATCACAGCTCCTGTAGACCCATCAAGAGTTGTTGAGCCATCAGTGTAAATGTGAAGGTGGTCCTTGTATGTCTCGTGCAGCATGAGTAGAGATAGTTGCTTGGGAGTTGGTGACGAGAGTCCTGCTTTCGTTCGAATCCGTGGTCCTGGTACTGAGAATCCAACTTGTGCATCTCGGCAGGTGTATAATCTCGAGGGAGGCAGTCACGGTACGCCGATATCTCCTGGCAAAAGGAGGCATTCGGCTCGCCTTTCGGCAGCGTGGCGAGGCGATGGAAAGGGGCGCGGGCAATGTGCCTGATGTGTGCTCTGAACACTTCCAATGCCATATCAGTTGTGACTGGTTAATCTTGTGCTATCGCGATTGTTTCCGCTGTCGGTGTGCAGCGCGGCAATCCAAGACAAACCCTGAGTGCCTGCACCTGAGCACTCTTGATTGTGCGGATATTGCTTCTGCAGGTATTGCTCAGTACAGGCAAGTTGTACCTCAGATAGCCGAGAAACAGCGCCCTGTAGAATTGTAACATCGCGTGTACTGACGTTCCCCACGTTTTTCCTCTAAGAAATTTGAAAACTTGTGAAATCGCCGTTAGGCGTTTCTTCAGGTTGGCCACATGGGGACTCCAGCTAAGGTCTCGATCAATAATCACCCCTAAGAATCTATGCGTCCTGGCATAACAGACGTTTTGCCCATTGATGGATATGGCATAGGACATCATTGGATTCCGCGTAAATGCAACCAGCGCACATTTCTCAGGTGAAATCTGTAGGCCTTGTTCGCTAAGTTTCACCGATATTGAAGTCGTAGTTTTTGAAGCCTCGCGCGCACCTGAGGACGTGTTACACCTGACTTTCACACTCAGATGTCATCGGCGTACATTGATATCTGGACAGCACTTGGTACGCGTTCGGCGAGACCGACATGAACAAGGTTGAATAGTGTGGGGCTCAAGACACCACCTCGAGGAACACCACGGTATGTGCAGTGTTGAGACGTCGTACCGTAATCGGTCTGCACAAAAAAAGGACCTCATGTGTAAGTAGTTGCGGGTCCACCGGTACACGCGGCCACCAAGGCCAACCGATTCAAGAGCATCAAGTATGGCGTCATGAGCAACATTGTCATACGCTCCTTTTACGTCCAGAAACATAGCGACAGATAATCGTTTTCATCTCTTTTGATGTTGGACGTAAGTGACCAGATCGATGACATTATCAATGGAGCACCGGAGACGTCGAAAACCGGCCAAAGCGTCTGGATAAACTTTGTAGTGTTCCAAGTGCCATTAAAATCTGTCAAGGATCATGCGTTCCATCACCTTCGCTGCGCAACTTGCCAGTGCGACTGGGTGGTATAACGTGAGCTCTAGTGGTGACTTGCCAGGTTTGAGGAGTGGCACCAGACGGCTTGCCTTCCATTCTTGCGAGACGTTTTCATCCCGCCAGGATTGATTGAATATATCCAGATACTCATTTCGTGCTCGCTTACCCAGGTGGCACAAGATGCGGTACGATATGCCATCTGATCCAGGAGACGGCGACCGACTACACAAAGCAAGAGCCGCATCAAGCTCCTCGGTGGTGAAAGGCAGGTCCATGCGTGAATGCCGTGAGTGCGGCATGATGCTATCCGTACCAAGGGCGCCTGTGTACGTTGATTGGCCTGCAATATTCCTGCAGAAATCTTCCGCAACCTCGATGTCCTCTCGACGTTGGAAAAGCGCCAGGGCTTTGAATGGCATGCGTTGTTCGGGAAATGTACGTAGGCCTCGCACGGTTCTCCATATATGAGAAAGAGATTTCGGGGGTCTAGGGATTCACAAAGTTTTGCCCACCGTTGAGACTCCAATTTGTCCATTCGGCGCTGGATCTTTTGTGTGCGTCTGGCTATTCTTAGATCATGGATGGATTTTGTGCGTCGGTATCTTCGCTCGGCACCCCGAAGAATCGCACATAGTCGCTCTAATTCGACGTCGGATTTTGAGAATGTGGAAGTGCATGCCAGCGTGTACTACATCGCATTCTGCGCTGCTTCTTTGATCGCTTGCTGAAGGCCAGAAGGGAGACCTTTGTGACAAGCTTCTTCCATGCTGGTTTCGAATGTAGACCAGTCAATTCGCCGGATTGTGTTTGGCGAATGACAGCTAGCCAAACCTTTCATGTTAAGGTAACTGGGGATATGGTCACTCCCATGCGTCTCAATTTCTAAAAAGCACTTCACACGAGTAGCACAGTGACGTGGCACAAACGCCAAGTCTAAACAGCTGCTGTATGATGAGCCTCGTAGAAAGGTAGGCCTCCCATCATTAAGCAGGGACGGTCCATGATCTGATACAAATGAAGCTAGTCGCCGGCCGGTTACGTTAATTTTGGGTTGCGTTAATTTGGGGGTAGGCCTTTGTAAATGTCACCACATGTCATATGGAGGCACAACGATGTCGCCTCCGAGCGGAAAGCTTTTGATGGCACTTGCAGGTTTAGGGATGGGTCAACTGCATGAATATGACATTTCGGGAAGTTGGGTGAAGACCAGTATTTTTGTGTCCCTGCTTGTTTGAGAGTACGTCGGGTAAGCTGAATGCGTAATTACGCAGTGACATTCTGATTTCTCTCCTGGTAAGATATATGGGCTAATGTCTAGGCTGGAGAGACTGAAAAAAAAATTCTAGCAACGACGGCGAATTGCGCAACAAATATTTCTGTGCCAGTTTATGCGCAGGAAAGGGGGCTATTGAACCCGACCCGAGAGCAGTTCACACAGGGCTCAAGTAAGTGTGCACGATTAAGCAACCGCGCGCGCGGGAACCGCGGCCACCGTTTTGCAGCCGCAGGTCGCCATCACGGTCGGCGCGACCGGTTGGACACGACCACCCGCGCCTTCGCTGTGAAGTGCTGGTTCCGGCCTCGAGGAGCATTAGTGGCGATTAGGCCGAACGAAATCGGTCGCGCGCGCGCACACGCGCGCGCGCGTTGCTCACTGGCGGCCAGCCACGCTTGACTAGAAGTTTTCGTAGGTGCACCGATTGGAGCGCCATGCGCTCGGTGGCTCCTCCCGGCCGCATTGGTCATGGCCAGCCACGCCACTCACGCCCGTGGCCCGCTTCTACTGCAAACTGCGTGTACCTCAGCCATGCGCGGCGACCGTGAACCATTCGCGCAAGGTGCAATCGTCGAGGTAACCACACCGCGCCCACATCCAATTGCATTCCTCTCTGTGCGCGTGTGCGCGCAGTCACGTAAAAGCCGTACACACGAACTCGGGTACACATACATATAAGGAAGCGATCGCGCGGGCTTTAAGCAAGCACTCGGGTTCGCACGCATCGTCCTTAGTTACGGCTGCTGGTCTACTGCTTGTCATTGCTGGGCCGGTCAGTGAGATATTGTCTGAGTGCATGCGTAGATGGCAATGAGCAGGTGTAGAGTAAAGGAAGCGCAGAGGCCGCACGAAAGGCCTACTTGAGTACGGAATGCCTGCCTTAAGTTAATGGCTTTGACGTTTTCCTAAGCAGTACCTGTGCAACTATATGTATACTGCTAACCATGATCTGCAAGAAAGGTCGACGTATAAACAATTATATGGATTCAATGCACTGTGGCAATCAGTGGACTATAGAAGCTTCTTTGATGTAGATCATTGCGTTAATGTTAAATGTGCTGACGTTATGTGATGTTGCGTTCTTGTCGACACTGCGTAACGTTATCTAGATACCCTGTTTATGTCGTGTATCTACTACGAATAATGCACGATAATGAATAGGGTTCGTTCCTTTATTCATTGAACAAAATGAAAGACCACTGCGTCACAAAATGCACATAGAAAGAAGAATGTTAACGAAAAAAACAATTAGGAAGATTGCACAAGTGCGCTTCTACAATAACAAAACTACATGGACCGTAGTCAGCGAGCCATCTGTAGCAAAACGCGAACATTTTCGTGGAAGTTTTTTTAGTAGGCAATGGTAGGGGGGGGGAGTCAGCGTTTGGGATAAGGGGTCCCGTTCAGATTACGTATGAAGTGAAGCACTTATGCTCTGTACCGTGGACTGAACTTGAACTGAGCTGTGTGCTTGGTCCTACCTTTCGTGATGGTACAGGGAGGACTCTTGCACGAGCGAATCGCTGATAGACGTTTATATATGTCGAGTGAAACCTCCGTTTCGGCATTGTTATCTATGGTATGGCTGGCTTCATTGTCATTATATGCTTATTTATTATTATTATTATTTTCTACTGTAGAACATGGACTAGTTGAGTAGCCGATGTAATCTACCTCACTCTCTCCTCAGTGACTGATGGCTAACTAAACAGAACCGAGTCATCCACTACAGCGTCCTTTATTGCCCCGTTGCTGCTTTGGGAAGTGAAGTGGCCGACAGACCTACATGCGATAACTGTGGCCGCATCTTCCTTGTGGATGTTGTCGCTACAGTGCATCTAGAAAATAACGCTCAACCGCATTAGATAGACTGGACAATCGGCGTTGGTCGGAAGCTGGAATTCTCGGATACTGGTCCAGACCGTCCTCAGCACAGAAGGCGTTGAACACGTTGTTGCGCTTCTTAATGACATGCAGACTTAGTGACATACATTGAGAAGTGTCATGCCTTACATCACATTCATAGCATCTCTTTCCCTCCCTCCCTCTTTTTCTCATTGTTTTATTTTAGCTCGTGTCTCCACTTCGTTGTCACAATCACTCTCTCTCTCTCTCTCTCTCTCTCTCTATCTTCTCTCACCTTTAATACCGTTAACACCCTTTCTCCGCCGTTGAGTAGCCGGGTGGTCTATACACTGGCTAACCTGCTTGTTTTTCACTCTCTTCCTCCTGAACGAACCAAACAATCAGCAGGTCATGGCGCATCGCGATTGTCACTTTTCTTTGATTCCATATTACAAATGCTGAAACGGAAGTTCAGGTGTAAATAACTGCTCTTTTTCTTTGTTTACCGCTGCTTCTTGGTGAAATAATGTTTGTATCATTACACGGCTGCCTACGCGACGAAAGGACTGTTTCAAGTGTCCTTCAGGTCATAGCAGTTGGTATTATTATTTTTTTTTCGTATTTTCCTTCTGCTGTGAAGGTTCACACGTGCCTTGCAAGATAGCTCAATTACGGGACAGCGAGCGTTACTGCGCAGATTAGCTCGGCACTGGGCCGACGCGGGAGCTGTTTTCGTCCACAGAGTTTTCATTGTGTTACGACTACTTTCCGGGTCAACTCTTGCCTTGCTCACGCGAATGTCAAAAACTGCGTGAGTTTTTCTTGCTTTACTGCTTGCCCTTTGATGATGCGGACTGAGGTGCTGGCAATACGTCTTATACCTGCCAGGCACTTCGCGTGTATAGACAGACGTCACCTCATAAATTGCGGTTGAGTGGTTCGCGAGATTACGTTAATTGCTCGAGAGGTCTGTTCCTTGATATCTCTTTCGACAGTTTTGTGTACTTGTCACTTCGCCGTCTGGGTAGGAAGGCGTGGAGAGCGGTTGTTTGCTGCATCCATTAAACACGTCAACAGACTGTGCAGACGAGAAATTTGTTGAATTCAAAACAAAGTAATCAATACCTCGCACTGGTGAAGAAACAGTTTGTTTAATTTTTAAGTAAAGCCTTTCGCAAAATCGTGAAAACGCTCCGAAATTGTAGCTTAAGCAGTTCTGACACGCCAATTCTTATGCAATAATGTTTCTCCAATCAATAAATCACTACGTAAAGGCTTCAAAAAGGCCATCTATGATTCTACTCATTAAATGAGAGTTTTTTTAACAAGAACGCCATGAATAATACTATTGCTGGAGGAATTCATAACTCAGTTTCGATACAGATATGAGCAGAACAAAAATGAGGTACACGTATACTTTTTAGCCTTTCATAAACGGAAAATATCTCTCTTGGAAGCTTACTACAATAATCATTTACGGGGTTTGTTTAAGGGATCCCGCGTTCGGTCACGTGATGGCCAATTTCTCGCTCTTGTTTGCGCTTCAGGTGCCGGTGTCCTTGTCTGAAGATGCTTCTTGGCCACTTAACGGTCGTTATCCGTTTCACCTCTCAACTCATTATGCCTTACGTTTAAGAAGGTCTGTCTTATATCATCATAACTTTAGACGCACACTAGGAAGAAGGAAAGTAGCACATAACTGACAGCTCCAAAATAGCGTAATAAGCCTTGCGTGATCTCCGTGTATGCGACGAGCGCAAGCGCTTACGCAGTGTTTCGTAGCGAGTCATGAAATCGCATTTAGTAATGCGCTTCGTAATCACATGCTTAGGCCATTGCAGCATCATTAAGGCAAAAAATTTCAAGAAAAAAAGTGGCTGTATAGCCTAGTGGTTACGACGCTCGCCTTGGAACCGGGGGTACGCGGGTTTGAATCCCGCCTCGGCAGAAAAGATTTTTTCTTTCATTTCTTGATAGTTTCTTGATACGAACCACGAACCACAAATTACGGCTCGCTTAAACAGCTTCGCTGTTCAAAAAAAAAAGTTTTGTACACATACCGGAATCACGGACTTTTTCACGACAAGGGAATCAATGTTTCATCACTCCTAAAAGATACCACCGCCGAGATGTCACCAATAGCAGGTATCCTCGAACTCATCGCAGGCAACGTGCCGATACATTGCACATGGCATTTCGTGGGCCACGCTATAACATTTTTGGCAGGTAGCGTAACCTTCTTCCGATGACAAGGAAAATTAGTGGGGGAGGAGACGAACAGCTAGGAGGGCCGCGAGGGCCTCGTATACGGGTTGCCTGACTGGATCTTTGATACCCCTAACATACACACTGGACATTTCGCGAAACCAAGATGACAAAGGTTGTCCGCATATATTAGAGTTTATTCTATTACGCGACTAAGAATCCAACCTGGCTCTCCAAGCTGTCTGATACGCTGCATGCTGTAAGCATTACTGTGTGCTGTCGGGGTTTTTTTTTTTCCTGCGTGTATGAGATAGCACATTTATGTAAGAAACATACCCTCGCCCCCCCCCCCCTCACCCTTTCTCTCTCTCTCTTTCTCTTCGTTGCAAGCGCGCTGGACTGTACAGGACGAATTCCTGGGCAGTCCGTGTAAAGCCCGTGATATTGTTGTCGCTATATGCTTCAAAGGTCACATTGCAAATGCGAGAATGGTTGCTCGCTTGGCTAGTTGGTTCATTGCAACTTATGTAACAGCGCGAAAAAAATAAGGAAGGGACGAAGATTTTACCTCTGTCTCTATCGTCGTCCGTTCCTCGTTTTTCCGCGCTGTTACATAAGTTGCAAATGAGAGGTTTAGAGAAAGCCTGGCAAGCACTGCGAGAAGGTGTCGAACGCCTCACTGCCTTACGTAAGAGTAGATAAAAATGGCACAGGCTTAGAAGTCACCGAGAATCGGAAGAGGCGATGGAAGGCGAGTTCACCCTCCGTCTTCGCCGATGCGTGCATGAACAAGCTCAGCCGCTCGTTCAGGCAGACCTGCTAATTGCGTCTTCCCTTTTCTTTCTTTCTTGACAGCATGGGCTGTCATATCGTCGTTAAATGAACGCGTGCATGCCTTCTTCGTAAAGAAGCTACTACGTCATTTCGTGCGCGATGACGCACTTATTTGCGTCCCGATGCTAATGCGCCGACAAAAGATTGCGAAGGAGACGGCGAACAGGCGATGTTGGCGGGACGGTGTTACCCTGCCTACAGCTTACTGACGGAAGTAGAGGTTACCGTTCGTGAACGGGAGAGAATCGAGCGATACGGCGTGTATAGGAGCGAAGGATAGCAGAAACATGTACGAGGAGGTTCGGAGGTATATAGCACGGCGGTGGCAGACTGCAGCGTCTCGGCGTTACAAGATGGATCACACGCGGCCGCGCTACAAGAGCCGGACGCTCTCGTTCGGTTCCGATTTGCCACGCCGTGTCAAAAGCGTCACTCGATGCCGAGACGGCGAAGCAACAAAGGAACCGCTCACGCATCGTGGGCCTCCTTCACGTTTTCAGGAGAGGGGGGGGGGGGGGGGGGGCGGCTGCTGCCATGTGGGCTATCTTCTGTGGGATGCAATGATGTTTAACACGGGCTGCGCATCCCGCCTCCATTCGCTCATAGTTCACGTTCATTCGCAGCAGCCTGCGCATATACGCTATCGCTTCCAGAAGTCCGGGAGCGCGCTTTGTTTCGAAGCGATCTTCCCGGGAACGGCTTTTCGTGTTGATGTATTCCGCGTCGTTCGGTAACGCTTACGACAAACTAACTTATTTGAATGATTCTGTGGCGAACTTTTCTTGCAATACATAAAAATAAACATTTCATGGGATTACGCGTTTGCATAGGATGAGGATAAAGACAGTTATACGCATCGCCGTTTGTATAGTAGAGCATTTAACTAACCGGCTCCCTATAAAACTTCACTCCGTATATTCTAACATGCGTGTTGGACCTGCATAATTTTCTTATACTCCTTTCAAACCTTTTTCAATAGATCCGCCTGCAAAATTTATCGCAATGCGGACAAGAAGAAACTTAGAGGTACTTAAGTCTTCTTACGTGCATTGAATGCGAAAGCATTCGGGGCGTATCGACTATTTCGACGTCCATGTCCCGTGACATTGTCACATGACATTGTCAGATCACATTGTCACATGACATTGTCACTTGGTGAGGTGACCGTGCAACTTAAGATTTTAATTGGCCACGTGAGTGTGTCCCATAATGTGATCACTTAGTCATGTGCTCGCATTGGGCGAAGTCAATTTTGGTAGTAGGCCATGTCGGTTTTGAACGTGAGTTCTCTTCTTCTTCTTCTTCTTTCTGGGGTTTTACGTGCCAAAACCAGTTCTGATTACGAGGCACACCGTAGTGGAGGGCTCTGGATTAATTTTGACCACCTGGGGTTCTTTAACGTGCACTACAACGCAAGCACACGGGCGTTTTTGCATGTCGCCCCCATCGAAATGCGGCCGCCGGGGCCGGGATTCGATCCCGCGACCTCGTGCTCAGCAGCGCAACGCCTTAGCTGACTGAGCCACCCCGGCGGGTTGAACGTGAGTTAACTCAATTTTTAAATTGTGCAAAGTCAATTTGCGAGTAGGTTAAGTCAATTTTGGGAGTCGGGCAAAGTCAATTTCTGGGCGTGGGCCAAGTCGATTTTCATTGACATTGAAACGTGACCTCATCACTTTGTCACGTGGGTTTTGGTGCCATCGGATGTTAACTGCGGATGCCGGATTGGCCACTTCATGGGGCATATAATGCTTTCGCGTTAAAAAAATTAAGCTTAAGCATAGCTTTTAACGTTCTGAAAACTGCTTTGTAGGACAAATGAAGGGCGTCATCTCGGATCCTACATCATGGCACCGTTATGACATCCCTCTGCTTTTACAGCCGACTTTCAAGTCACAGATAGAATGCTACGAGCTCTGCTGCGTCCTTCGTCCATGTCAGAAGAGAAAAGAAAGGAAGCGAAAACGCGGCGACATTTCTCCATGCTGTGTCACGTCCTTTGCATCTGCTGTACACCGTGCGTGGCTGTCGCATACGTCTTCCCCGCGGCGGCCATCTTGCGCGCATATATCTGAATGCGCCTACAAAAAATGCGCCAACTGCGCACGAGGCACTAAACTGCTGATACGCTGCAAACTTGAAGTGACGCAGTGCTGTAGGCGCACACGCAGGCTGTGCCAGCTTGTCGTGTGCCTGCGCGTGCTTCCACGCCTTCTGTATTCTAACATCACCAAAGCTGCGGCGCTGCAACTTCGAAAAGAAAAAAAAAAGTTTGAAACGGAGGCGGAGATTACGTCTGCGATTTCTCGCCGTTCTGCTGCTTTTAAGGGCCCCACCTAGTTTTCCCCTCCGTAGGTTTCCTCTGTCTTCTGCCGCGTTCGTTTCATGTCACCGACGAGGAGCCGTGCGCGGACATGCCTGACAGCGGCGACATGCAGACGTGCCACGTCGAGAACGTCTGGTAGCGGTGTGTGCGTGTGCACTTTCTCAACTTTTTTTACCTTCAATTTTTTTTTGTTCCACAAGCACATACGAGAGCTCCCCGCATATACGTAAACGTTGCCCATACCAGAAAGCAATGCCGGCACTGCGCTAGCTTGCGTTTTCTCGGGAAATCGACGAGACTTTTCGATTTGCATGGAACGCCCAGAAGAGTTTGCCTCGTGCGCGTCTTCTGCTCGTCATGCACGATGCAGACGAAGAAAAAAAAAGTAACGAAATGCGCGCATGCAGACGACTTTAGCAGACGACGTGGTCTGAACTCCTCACAAGCGTGAAAGTGTGCGAGTGTGTCTGTGTGTGTGTGTGTGCGCGCGCGCATGCGTGGTGCCATGGCGCCAGAAGTCATCCGCACGGTTCTTTGCACTTTCTCGCTTTTCGTTTTTTTTTTCTCGGTGTCGTGCGCGAAGACATCGCGATGTACACACTTGGATGATCTTCTATTCGTTTATTTTTTATATGCCAGGTGAAGGAAGCAGATGCATAGCCTAGACAAACTCTGCGCGCCTGGCTGTCACGAACTTCGCGGGGTATCTCTTGAAGCTCTACACATTCACAGAATTCAAGTCGATTAATTTTATTGCAACAGTCATGTTGGAGTTACCTGGTAAGAATATTACAACAGGAGGTCCCATAGTGTTCAAATAACATTTCAGTGACTAACAAGTAACTAGCATTTCAGCTTTGCACCCTCACTGGCAAAGGAACTTCATCCTAGACTTTTCCTCGTCAGAGCTACGTGTCGTAAGTTGACGACGTGACTGAATCTGGTTGTGCTAAGCTAACTAAGAAAGGGGTGCTCTGTCGTGGGGTTCATTCTAAGACTGCAAGTTCATCTGACTGCCTGAAGAATCCGTCAAGTTCACTTTCAGCTGTGCAGGAAATAAGCAGGAAGTGCCTTGTTTTAAAACACGTACACGGCGGAGGATGATAATGTCCATGGCGTTCTGCAGTTGAAGCTGAACTACAACTTCACGGTCGCTCCGGCTTGAGCTTTTGGCCAGCTTACGCTACGCAAAGAGAAATAGAGAGAGAAGCGAAGAAGGAAAGCTAGGGAAGGTAACCAAGGAGGTGCCCGATTGGCTACCCTACACTTGGGGAGGATAAAGGGGGAAGAATAGCAAGGCTATAAACGGGGACAGGGGCTGATGCCTTATGGCAAAGCGTGCTGCTTGTCGCACTGATGTATTCAAACACCCGTAACTATTAGTTCCGTCCGTGTCTTGCTTACGTCCATTAGTTACGAGTGTTCGTGTCCACCAGTGCCCCAAGCAGTGCGCTGTGCCACGTATGCCATGTAGGACTAACTGTGTTGCCGGTCGTAGGCGCCCGTACATCGAGCGGCACAGATAAACCGGGGAGGCCAGGTGATGTAAAATTACCAGGAATGTATGGAAAAATGTGCAAGCATGGCCACGTTGAAAAAAAAAAACAGCTACGATAAATTTCTTCAGTGTATTTCTGTAGCACTGGAAGTGTTGTGCTATAATACGTAAGAGGCAGTGCCTCTTACGTATTAGCACAACACGTAAAACGTAAAAGGCAGTGCCTGACGGCTCGGAATTCAAGTCATGGCGCTGCACCAATTCGAAATGTGGTACTCTGTCTTGATGACGAAGCGAGTAGAGTAACATTGTTCGAAGTTGCTCGTTTTCGGCAGTCTGATGTAATTTTGTTGGTGGAGGGTGCCGTACTCGTCGTAAACATCGGACAGCGTCGAAGTTGAACGCTTTTTCCAATAATACCGACTGATTACATGACAGGCCCAGATAACTAAGTGGTTTGTTGATATTATTAAAACAAATGAAGGAGCAAGTACTATAGGGAAGCGATCCCGCCGCTTACCAGAGCGTCCGCACGAGCTTGTAACGATTTCCTTTATGAAGACAGTGTCTTCCTTGGCGAGTTACCGCCACATTTCTGCGTCGGGTATGTCTGTTTCTAATGTCTGTTTGCAGCCTATATAGTGGGAGGGTTCCGACTGTTGTGCACTCTAAAAATTATTTGCCTCCATATATCGCGAAATGAAAACACGTATCGAGCTGCGCTCAAATTTAGCATTAGGGAGTATTGTAATTGTCGGACATTTTATAGTCAAATGCCGTTACAGCGGTGCTGACTGCTACGGTGGCGTGGTGCGCTGCCTTTGCCAGGGCGTCAGCCTCCCAGTTGCCCTGGACGCCGACGTAAGAGGGGAGCCATTGCAGTGACAGCCTAAATAAAGCATTGCCATGTTAGTGTGTCATAAAGATGGCGAGAGAGATGATTCTCTTGTAATAAGTAATTTGGAAGGAGAACCCGTACGGAAAAGAAAGTAGAAAAAATGTGTGTGTCTTTACTTTTCGGAAACAAAACACTATTCATGATATTATCCTACTATTTTGCATATGTTTTCTCCAACAAGAACGCAGTCATGATTAAATAAAAAGAAACATGCCTAATGTTTCACTTGTAAGGAATGCTACTTAAGCTTAACAACTGTCGCAAGCGCTAACGAAAACGTTGATAAAAATAGAGAATATTACTAAGAGCAGGCAAGGGGGTTCCTTGTTATGGCTTCCAAGCAGTGTTGCCCTTTGGAATTCGGCTCCAAAAGAAGACAGTGCTGGACAGCCCAGAGTGCACAAACTACGGATGATAATATGGGGTCACCTTGAAGAACAGCTGTTCAAGCTCGGTGAAGCCGAATTTCTTCGCCGCTGGTCTACGCGGTACCTAACCGTGTCTCGAGGCAAAGTTTTGCTACAGCCAGAATAATGCCCAAATTTTGTTTGCCTGAGTAGAAACTGTACTTGTGTGTGCTTCGGGTGTCATTCATGAATCCGAGGCTGACGTTTATGATTTTGCGTGTACACTGTCGTAATGTTTTTGATGTGTGGCAAAGTCAATGTCAAGCGGACGCAATTTACTATTTTGTTTGCTCATCTGTTTTGTTTATATCAAGTACGATGTATTGCATGTGTGGTACGTTATATTGTACTCTACGTTCACACAGCTGTTGTACGCGTGCCTACGGGTAAATAAATTTCCTTGTCAGTGACAGTCGTAGTTGCCTGCAGCCAGGCCATAGAAAACCCATAATACCTAGGAAGGAAAAAATCGTCGTGAAGATGGTCGAACAGCGAAGGAGTGTTGATTACACCGAGTGATACGAGTGTTACATGTGCATGTGTTGCACATGATGCAGTTGCGTAAACACAGATCTACAACAGGAAGTTATATTCAAACGTTGCGAGGTGAGAAGAGGCAGCTACTTCCGACACTACACGACGAGTGTCCAGTCCTCTGGTCAAAACCTGCCGAACCGCCACCAGAGGCATCGGCTGCAGTCACGGACACCGCGTGTATTCTGCGCGAATGCAGGGAAACGCGCACGGCGGTGGCAGCAGCTCTACGCGTTGCGGTGTATCCGAAAGGGTGCGTCGCACAGAAACACCTTCTCTTATCGCCTCTCCTGCTCGCTTCCAGCACGGCCTCTTATGTCGCCTCATCCCCCAGCACGCCTCTCCTCCTCTGCTGGTCACGTGACCTGGCCTCCCCCGGCGTGGCTCTCCTCCTCTCCTGGTCACGTCACCCGCGTGACGCCGGACAGACGGCGAAGGTTCGACTGAAAAGAGCTTTGCTGTTAAAGAAAGGAAACTGTACTTTCCACCGTGGAACGGAAATAGGTGTAGCGGTGGCGTCGTGAACTGAAGTTTACGATCGAGAGATGGCGCTATCAAAATCAAAAGTAATATCATTTATCCTGTGCGTAAGCCGTGGTCCGTGATATGCCGACGCACAGGGGGACACAAAAAAGAAAACAATCATCAGCCCTTCCCCTGTCGAGAAAATGGGCGTGAGCGAAGCTTGTCGTGTGTGCATCTGACCTTCGTCAGGGTAACGCAAAGTTCACGACAAGTCACGGTATTACCGTGACATGGTATTACCATGACATGTCGTAAACGTAAACGTTTATTAAATGTATACATCAAGAGAAGGAAACGTACCAGGGAATGAAAAGTATCACGCGAGGGAACGAAAAGTAGAAGGAAAGAGTAGGGAAAGTAGTAGGTCAAGTACACATATACGACAAGCTTTGCTTACCTTCATTTTCTCGACAGAGGAAAGGCTGGTGATTTTCTTACTTTCTCTGTCTTCCTCTCTCTCGATCTCTCTTTCTATATTTCTTCCTCTCTTTTTCTCTCTCTCTTTCTTTCACTCTCTCTTTTTCTTCTTTCCTTGTCTTTCTCTCTTTCTTTCTCTCTTTCATTCTTTCTTTCTTTCCCTTTCTTTCTCTCTTCATTTCTGTCTCTGTCTTTCTTTCTCTCTTTCTGTCTCTTTCTCTCTCTTTATGTCCCTTATTCTCTCTTTCTTTCTCTATTCCTTTCTCTTTCTCTCTTTCCTTCATGCTTTCTTTCTCTCTTTCTCTTTATTTCTCTCTGTCTTTTTTGTCCCTGGTATGTGCCATTGAGCTTGGACCCTTTCTGCACTATCACCAGAATCGGCTCACTTTTCAGCGTCACACCACCACCACCGCCGAAACTTGTTAGCCTATAAAGCTTCGCGTAAAAAAAAGAAGAAAAAAAACCTGTGCGTGTTCGGCTAGCAATGAAATGTTTATTCCTCTCACAGCTAAATTATATGTAACCAGCAAGAAGGGATGCAGGGCAAATTATTACAATTAGCACGAGTTAAGTCGTAGGCTCGGTTTGAGTGGTAAATTAAATTTTGTGCGTAAGTGTCAAATGACCCATTGAGCGAAATGCAGCTCCACTAACGTGAAACCTGGCGACGTGCGAAGCATGCAGTGATGCACTGCTAATGGGCTCATACTGTCTTAAACAATGGCTCATAACCACGTAAACGTGGCCTTCCCATTACGACGACAGAAGAGAAGTGAAATTCCTCGCTGGAATGTTGAGCGGCAACGCAGCCAGCTGAGGAAGACGACGACGACGATGAATGCGGAAGCAGTGGCACGAGCGCGTGCCGAGCGCGAGCACGAGCCGCTTGCTTACCGTGACTACGTCGACGACAAGAGACGCCGACAGCCCGGGCGCATAAGGTGCTTCGCACCTATAAAAGGATCACCTTTCTTTCCCCTGTCGAGAAAATGGGCGTAAGCAAAGCGTGTCATGTGTGTATCCGACCTACTACTTTCCCGTATGGTTACGAGGTGTGCACCACCGTTGTCGGGTTCCTGGAGGGCAAGAAGACGCTGTCGCAGGCGTTCCGCTTCGTTTGCCCTAAACTCAGGGTCGGCGGCTCTTCGCTTACACGCCATCTTCCCAGAAAGATACGCGACCAGGACTTGTCCCTGCTGTAACGAACACACAGCGACTCACGCACATAACACACCAATGCACCAACCGCCCATGCACCCCGTACAGATGGTTAACCAGCGGAGCTGAAATGTGCGGCCCCGGTATGAGCCACACGAGATTACTTTCTTTCTTTCTTTCTTTCTTTCTTTCTTTCTTTCTTTCTTTCTTTCTTTCTTTCTTTCTTTCTTTCTTTCTTTCTTTCTTGTCCCTGGCTCGTATACCCGCATATCCAATGCGGGTATGCGCCACACGTGATTTTATTATCGTCAATCGTAGCGTAACTGACGAGCATCTGACGTTATCGATGTCATGACCTATCAGTCATGTTAGTGATGCATTCATGCCCTTCCATGCAAATTTTGGTACATACCAAGTGAACGAGACGCGAGGTTTCGACAGTTTTATTGCGATAGCAATTATATGGACACTTCAACCGGATTTCTGCCGTCGGAGTCGCCGTCGCCGTCGCCGTGAGGTTCCCTATAGATAAAATCTTCGCCGCGCGCCGTATGCCCGAGCGGAAGCGTGCGGGGACGCGCGCTATCACGGAGAGCGAACGCACTCAATCTCCCACGCGCAAGCAAGGAAGCGGGAAGCCAGCGCCGGAGGGAGCGGGGGCGCACTTCCACTCTGCCAACAACCGCGCTCGTCGCTCGCTCGCACCGTCTCTTATCTCCACACGGCTCTGACCTTTATGCGCCGTGCATTCGCCGCTCAGTTTCCGTTGAAGCGATAGACCGCACGTACCTTCGCCGCTGCGGCGTATGCTTGCTGCCAGCGTTTTGACAGTCGTTGTCTGCAGTCATTCAGTGTGATCTATTCGTGTTTGTTTGTGCGCGCTCACACCACGCTTGTTCATTCAGTTAGTAATAGTCGGGTCACATTTTCCAACGCACGCTACACATGCAATGCTGCCCGGATCGGCAGTGCAGCGCTACAAGTGTGTCCCTTCGCACGCGCTGCCCACGGGAAGCGCTTCTCATCAACACCACCGTTTCACACGCGCCTTCTCGTGGTCATCGAGTCTCTCTTCATATCGGTCTACTTACGCCGCAGCACACCTGCTTACTTAATCAGCTCATGTTTACTACAATTCATATTGCTACCAAAGCCGCTCACCTTACTTCGTATGACATTGCTGTGTTGCTATCGCATTCATTGCTTCGCCCTTAGGGCGAAACTGTGACATTTTTCGATAGGACTTTAGCGTGACACCACCTATTTTTTACCGCGAAACATAGTATAGCGCCGCATTCCCATTGACCCAAGTCGGCGTCAAAGAGGTTCGCTGAAGAGCGGCGCATGCGCAATGGCCCGAGCTGGTCCGGCGGTTGGTTTTGAACCCTGTTCCCTCACCATAGCAACCCGATGCGCTACCCATTCGACCATGGACTATCATGTGACCCAGGTTGGCGAGAAAACTCTTAGAGGCATAATCAGCCCCCAGAAAGTGCGTAAACTACCCTGATCCCAGTATGTAGAAATGCATTTTAACTTGAAGACCATGCTTCACGTGCACTAAATGACGCCTGTCGTGAACGCGCCGAAGGAAAAACAATAAGCGTTCTGAGCACGTTCACACCAGGCGTCATTTAGATCAATTCAAGCATGGGCTTCAAGTTGAGATCCCTTTCTGAATACGGAGGAATGAACGCTAATCGCATTAATAAAAAGACAGATAGACAGACAGTCAGACCCTGGAAAGTCCGTTAAGCATCCTAAGAATGCTAATCGCATTAAAATGTGGCAAAACGGACAATAATGACTGATGATAAAGATCCGCACAATTTATTCTGAGAGCCGCTTTGATGATGAGTATGGTGATGCAGATGATTATGATCGCACAAAGTTGGAAGGCAAGCCTTTCGCTCCAACGCAGCTGTTGCAATAACTTAATATGGGTCATACATCCTATTTTCATCCCCAACTCACCCACAAAGGCACTATAGAGAGCTTTAGATTAAGGGTATGTGAGCGTTGGGGCCCTTTAGCTCTTGGGGCCCCAACGCTCTCTGCACATGCGCAGTACCATGTCCCCAAGAGCTAGGGTGCCCCAACGCTTGCGTCCCCCTTATCTAAAACTCTCTACTGTCTTTCATTGGGCTGCTGAGCACAAGGTCGCGGGATAGAATCCCGGCCACGGCGGCCGCATTTCGATGGGGGCGAAATGCGAAAACACCCGTGTACTTGAATTTAGGTGCACGTTAAAGAACCCCAGGTGGTCCAAATTTCCGCGGAGTCCCCCACTACGGCGTGCCTCATAATCAGATCGTGGTTTTGGCACGTAAAACCCCATAATTTAATCTAATCTACTGTCTTTCATCAAAATTAGACGTCCAATCGCCTCGCAACTTTTTTTTTACGAGCACAGGAGACGGCGGAGAACAACAAACGTGAACTAGAACCAGAGGTCTGGGTGTATTAATTCGTCTATTATTATAATTTGATTTGAAAACATAGTATACATTTGACAGGAAAGGGAAAGCGAGGAGCAGGCTGGTAACTGCCACCGGAAAGGCCACAACGCCTGCCTACTCTTCAGAAAGAGGGAGACAGAAACATATAAATGGAAGATGGGAAGGAGAGGATCGAAGAGGAAAGAAAGAGCGAGATGAAAAATCTCAAAGAATAAAGTAGAACCCACAGTACAGGTCACGCACAGTAGGGCCCGTCACTGCATGTCACGCTACTAAAGAACGTTAAATGGAAGAAATAGTCTCGGGGTTACAAACGTGACCCTAAGTTCGGCGCTTCTGAAAAAGTGAGGAGAGCGCGATGAGCCTGATTGCGTCGAGACACACAACCACTTGGGTATACAAACATTCGTCTAGGGTGGTACACCGCAGGCCAAGGAGATGATAGTCCCTCACTACTGGCGTGCGCTGCGCACTGAAAGCAGGACACTCCAATATCAAATGCCCAAGTGTCTGGCAGCAACCGCAAGACGTACACGATGGACTAGCCACACGTCCTTCTCTGTATAAACGTTCGCACACGTTCACACAGTCAACCCTTAGCGTCAGTAGTTGCACTCTATAGCCCGACGAGGAAAGCCTCGATCGCGAACACGTCTAAGATTAGTCTAAGAGTGCAGCGTTACATACATTCTTGCACTAACAGGGGCGAGGTGTATATGGCTCATGCGTTTGAGCTAGGGCAAGATGTCAACGTGAACAATTCCATCGGCTCAGGACAAGCTAGAGATTTATGAGAATGAAAAGGCGCCTGTCACTCCAGTTTTGGTATATGTATATAGTACTCTCCGAGATCTGAAATGAGGGACGAACGTCAACTAAGAGCAATATGGGTTAACGAACGACGCGGATAACAAGTTCTGATAAAGGTTTGAACAGATAATTCACTAAGGCATGTTTGTCCGCACCTGTACCACAGCGAGTGGGCATTCAAGTTCTCTTTGTGATCGATAAAGTTCTTTTTTTTTTTCGCGAACAGATGTGTCGTCACATTTTCTCATACTGATACGCACCACCAGTAGACATCGCTTCGATATCGTAATTACTTTTGCTATACCGTGACAAATACTCGGCGTCGTCGGCCGCGGAACCGGGTGATGGGGGAATAAGACAAAGTAAACCAAATCTTTATTCTATGCATACTATACAGTCGAACTGGAATATAACGGAGCCGGATTAAGCGAAATGTAGGCTATATCGAACACGCGAAACTTGCTGGCCAATAGTCACGTAGAATCGGTCATTCATAATGAACTGAACATTGGATATATCGAGCATTGAATATATCGGGCGTCCACTGCCAGTGCCAAGAAACCCTCGATAGTGAGGAGCCGCCACGCGCTACGCACCGGGACACTTTGTGTAGTGGATGTGCTGCACCGGTATTATGTGCTGACACGGAAGCAAGGCGATCGCAGCAGGTCTACGCCATCTCGCGCGTCGGCAGCACCATTCTTAGTGACGCTGACCGGAGAGAGAAAGTACTATCCAGTACACAGCCTTTCGCGCCAGCGACAAAAGTGGAGCCCGGTCCGAGTATATTTGACTCGGAAAATAGGATCGAGTCCAGTGCGTTAAAGGTTGCACGTAGAAAGAGGTGTTAGACGTCGCAGCGAGGGCGTATACACAACAGGTGGCAAATGTTTTCCTTGCATCTACAGCCAGTTGCACCTCGAAAAAAGTTCAAGGTACAGACAACTTTACTGCCTACCATGCGTAGCTTTGTTTTCGATTAATTAATTTATTCCTTGCTTCATTTCTCCGCTGAAGATAAGGAACCTGTCTATAACAAACGCATCATAAAGTTCGTTTAAGTTGGTTATAGGCGAGTCTGGATGTATACCAAATTACCTCATATATCGAACTATATAGGACGTGTGTTCGTTATAACCGGGTTTGACTGTAGTATATGGCAAGACTCATGCAAGTTCGCACAAACTCTCATCGTGTTCTCTCTGATCTCAGAAAATAAAAACAAAGATAAAGCAGTACCCGGTCGCTCCATTTTTTGCGCACATCCATCAGTCAGGGGCAGGTGCAAGCGTTCCAGCCGACCAGTAATGTTTTCCTCCTCCTCGTACTTTAAGGCCTATTACCGGCTCAGACACTATGGAGCTGGGAGAACGTAGAAGATCCTAATCTATCTGGGAACATTACAGCGCCTCGCAATTTCGTCTAACGCGCGTTTTGTTGCAACATGGCGGATCAAGCGAGCAATCGGGTCAACAATAAGACAAAAAAGAAAGTGCATTATAGCAAGGAAGCGTTGAGTGCCACTCAAGCGCAATCACGCACATACACACACCACGCCACACGACGCAGGACAAGTGCTCTAGCTTATGGTCTCGGACGAGCGATACTTTGCTAACGACTGAACTGCTGCCACGCTGAAAATCGTCGCCAATGGAACCGTCCCTCTAAGAGAGCTAGTCATTGATGGCTCACCCCCCTTTTCCCGCTTGCTCTATAATCACACCGAGGACCTCGCTGCTCCGTAGGTTCGCTCCTGGGAAATGCTCCGATCGGCGTCTCAGCTTGGCTTCAATACACCCCGTGAAATGCGGAGAATAGCGCGCGGCGAGGCAGGCCTGCAATGAGCACGTATAAGGCAAGGCGTGCAAGGACGCGGACCTATACGGGCGTATGCGGACTGCGGAGGGTCGAGCGATAACGAGTGTACGGAACCCAGAGAACAGCCGGGAAACAACACCCCTTTATAATTGCATCACCAGGTGGAGCAGACGCGGCACAGCAAAGCTGTGCTGTCTGTTCGCCTACTCATTGCCCCCCCTCTCACTTCCTTCGCGCACATTGTGTCATTTGGGACCAAGCGCTGGGGCGCGTTCTTCAGCGTAGCGAACTCGCAAGCCTTCCATCCTTTCTCCTACAACCACTACCTCGGTCTCTCTCGCCATGCCCACAATGTGCAGCGTTTCATGTGGGAAGGAACGTCCCTCGCGAAGTTTTATCCCTGAGCGACCAGCCACTCCCATTTGGAACAGAGAGAGAGAGAAAAAAAAAAGGGGGGGGGGGGAATAGAGGCGTATAGGCACGTTATCTGTTGCGCCTGCCCAAGCACACCAGCTTGGCTCGGACCGAAGCGAACTGCATGAAACAAGTCACACTTGCAGACGGACAACGAGAAGGCTGTTCTTATTTTCTCTTTGATAATTTTTTGGTCAATGCCGGTGTAGTGGTTAAGTGCCGTAGGTGAAATGCTTGGCCGCCTTGAGGGTTCATTCGGGGCGGATGAGGGCGGTTCGGGCTGCCGCGTCTATACAGATCTTATTCTGGCGAGGGATTCGAACATTGGACAGTTTAGTTCCTTCTTTGCCGGACGGAGCTAGACGCAGTGTGTGGACCACGAAGAAAAAAAATTATAACAACAACAGGGGGAGCTGCGAGCAACAAACAGCGCGCGTCCCACGTGCTTCCCAACCTGCCATTTTGGGAGGAGCGAAAGCAGTTGTCATTGCCGAGTGCGGGCTCTCGTGCTGGTAATGTGCTCGTCATTAGTCCAAGAGGGGAGGTTCTCAGCTTTCAGCGGCGGGAGCTCTACACAAGCGAAAAGGGCGACGTAGCTGGAAGGAGAGACAAAATTAGCAGCATGTGCGCGCGGCAAGATGGTCGCACACTACTGAAGGCGCGCCCGCCGTTTCTTTTTTGCGTGCGTTCGAAGAAGCTACGTGTTGGCCCTCCGCGGAACGATGCTTTGCAGCTGGAATCTCGAAGGTGCGGACGAACCGAGACGCGGTGTCTGGTACTTTGTTCATTTTAGTTTGTTTGTTTCCCGTCGACAATTTTCAGTTCCCACATCTCTCGAGACGGCCGGTAAGCGTTCAGAAGCGCGGCGATCGACTGATGTACCGTCTTGTTAGGGAGGCGCTTGCTCTGGAATTTGCTTCTTTGCAGTCTGAAGGAAATGGAATTCCGGGTTCACATTCCTAGCCGAAAGAAAAGTCAAGCACTAATGGTTGATAGTTCCAATGGATGTGCATGCTCCCAAAACATTGAGAGGTCTGCAGGCGCCAATATCTTTACGAAAGTTCCAGTCGTCGAAACAGAAAGTTACCCTCGGAAAGTTACAGTTCAAAGGATATTGTTACTATTCACATAACGAACCACTTGAAAGCGGCATCAGTTTCAGTGGAGTGACACTTGCCAGTTATTTATCCTGGCCTCAGTTAAGTAATAAACGATGAATTGCCACTAACGCCACGCACTTGTAAATATACTGACTACTGGGCAAAAATGCTGCCACATGCTGGGCACATTGACACACACGCTGGTGTGTATAATGTCCTTATCTGACCGCTCGAGCGAACTGTTCTTTCTTCGTAGTGAGGCTTTCAGTTTGTTTCGCGGCGGACGAAAGCGGTAAATCACCATGAAATTGCTGCGCGAGTGTTTTCTCTGCTAAAAACGATGAAAACAAACTGCAGTACGTGTCACTAGTATTGTACTGGCTATAACACTATAGGTACATATTTCTAGAATGGCCGTGCAATCTCTGTAGGCACTGTAAGACACTGCCTCGGTCACACATGAAGAAGGTAGAAACGGTCTTTTGTGTCTTGTGAGTTTGATCAGAATAGCTCGCACATCTGCAGTGCTCCATGAACATCGGGGTCTGCGCAGTTTCTTGGTGATTTAGCGCACCTACAAGGCACTAAACCTGCGCGCCCAGACGTTCTGATGCAGTCATGATCGCTAGTGCACAATGCACCGCTCCAGGGCCCGTGCGGAGGCCATACTACACGCCGGAGAAAAATAATGACCCCGCCGCGGTGCTCGGCATGCCGCATGACAGAGGTTGCTCCTTGCCGGCCATGCAGCCGCCACCGCCGTTCGAGAGACGAGCGAGCGGCCGGTGCGGCATCTTTTGCTTTGTTTCCGACCGTCGCTGCCCGGCCCACGCCGTTCACAGTAATTAGCCGCGCTAAGCCTTAATTGTAATTAGGGGTTGCACGAATTCGGCCACCCCCGGCCTTCTTCTCCTTCCTCTTCGTATCGGGTCGCATATAAAGGCTACCCTTCTAATTACAGCCTGCGTGACCAACACACCTTCCCGGGCTGCCGCTGCCGCTGGACGCTCCGGATCGCGCTCGCTCCCACCGATGCGGTGGATGCCCGAACTCCGGGCTTTGCCGCAAGAGGGAGCGCAGGGCTGGAAAGCCTGCATCGCTGACTCGCCCTTTTGAATTTCTTTATAGCCATGCCACATATATTTTAAGTGCTGGCTACACCTGCGAAGCCGTCCGCTTGGTGGCGCACTCGGGGTGCACTACCCTGTGGTGTAATGTGCCTGGAAATCTGTGCGTTTTCCTCCGGACATTAACAGTGCCTGGTCGAACGAGGAATGTCTCTGGAGCCAACGCTTCGGTTAGGTGTCTTTTCTTCGTGCTGACATGCGAAACGTGGGTTTAGAGGGACATAGGACAGTTTAGTCTATAGAGTTAGGGACATAAGATCGGAAATTTTGCGTAGATAAGACTAATAGTAACGAATATGCAAATCCATAACAGCGCGCCTGTGCTTCTTGAGGTGCACAAACCTGTATAAACACTTGGGATGAATTGAACGATGAGCACTTCAGTCAATGTGCACTTATCTGCCTTTTCTCAACTTTCAGCCTCATTTCCCCCTTCCCCAGTTCAGGGAAGCGAACCTAGCTTCCGACTGATTAACCATCCTGCCTTTCCCTTATGACTTCTCTCTCTCTCTCTCTCTCTCTCTCTATATATATATATATATATATATATACTCATGAATCTTGACTAGAAAGCGACTGTGAATCTTGCATTGTGACGAGCGATTCTTGTTTCAGGAGCTCGAAATCCAGTGGAAAGGGATAACAATGTATCCTACCCAAACTTGGAGATTTCTGGGTTTGCTCAGGGCACTTGATCAATTCAGGCAATGTCAACATGAGAATACTTATTTTTATAATGTGGCCTCCATCCTTTTGCGTACTCAGTCCATATGGAACGCGACAGTGCAGCAGCTTATCAAGTACGCTCCTGGTTGGGTTATGCCTCTCCCCATCGCGATGCATGATTAAGTAGAACTCTATGCAGGTCTACAGTATACCGTACTTCTAAATGAATTGAACCTGACGTGCACTAAAGAGTAACCGTACGCTATAAGAAGTTTTGAAAGGCGGAGAAAGGGAGCTGATCGGCCGGTGATCATGCTGCACCGGATTTGCTTGACAGGCGTGCAAGGTTGTACGCTCCATCTCAAGACCTTCGTTGCGGTGCAGTGGCCGAGGGGTCGTGACGGCCAACTAAAAACAATGGCGTAATTCCACGTTGTCGGCAGGAGGCCGTCGCCGTGCCTCCGCCGACACCGATGCGCCGACGCCGCCGCGTCTGCCGTGTGTATACACGCCGCTCGCATCGCCGCACGTACGGAAGCGAGAGGACCTTTCATTGCAGGGTGTCGAAAGAGACCGCCCACTCGATCCATCCATCATCAGATGCGCGCCCCTCAAACCCATCCGCCCACGAGGACACAAGGGGAGGGCACGAAGGGTAAGGAGAGGGATTGCCACGGCGCTGTATACTTTCACTTCTCTGCAATGCACCCTCCCGCTCTAGGCTCACTGGTCGAGGGCATAGAGTACAGCGCCTGCTACGTCTCGCGTCGCCATTCTGCCTTTCCCTCTTGTTCCACGTTCTTCTCGTCTATGAACTTGAACCCTCGGCAGCTGCCGGGAGTAGCTGCAGCATCAAGCAGGTGAGACCGCGTTCCCAAAGCCCTCTGACGCGTCCCGCTACCTATACATACCTGGGCGGCAGGCGAACCGGCCGGCCTTTTGTCTACAGCGAGCGGCCGAGCCCGACAATTTGTTGCGGGCCACCGGGATGATAGCATAGTGTCCGAGCTGTGATGGATACAGCTCGCGTTCCAGGTCGCACCGCATACCGGGACGCTCCGTCCGAGAAGCAGGCAGGAAGGAAAAGATGAAGAAGATGAAGAAGAAAGGCCTCCGCTACGCGCGACGTTTCAACCCGAAGGGGCAAGGAACCTTGACTATAAATCTTGCTTCCCGCATGCGTCGTGTCCCCCCTCAGCTTGCGCCATCGGTTCTCCAGGCCGCCAGGGCGGGACAGTTCCGAGGCCTCCTTGGCCAAAGCTGGGGCTAGTGCTCCGATCGGGCGACCAAGCATTGTCACGCCCTTTGGATCTTCGTCGAGGCCGGTGATTATAACCGGCCGTGCCTAGTCCGGGCCGCGTGGCTTGCCTGGGACGCAGTTGCTCGGAGACTTTGGGACGGTATACACCAGCCGCCTTTGCGCAAAGCCCTCAACCAACGCGAGAGCCTTCGATGCGAGCGTATATAAGGTCTGTTCCTTTTAATTATAGGCCGGGATGCGGTACTCAGGAGCACGATGCCTGCATGCCCCCTCTCTCTTCTCTTCGTCTCGCCTTCCATCTTTGCTGCGAAATCGTGCTTTACTAGCTTTACTGCATCTTTGCCCTTTTTTTGTCTTGGGTTGCAGCTGCCTTCGCAAAGTTCAGCACGGCCGGCTCACATTCTGTGTAATCTATATACGTGCGTTTTAAACAACTTGCATTTGCGCGCTTGCTGTCTCGCTATAGACCCTCTTCGCTGCCGTGTGGTAGCACTGTGCTTGTGACTCCGGAAAACTTCCTGTCACGCGTTCTTGGCAGCCAAGTATGCTCACAAAGATATAGCAGCACTTTGTCGTCTAGTCGACTACAGGAACATATTGTCGATGTGTCCATGCTAATATGTAAGGAACACTCCTCGTGCGTCGAGCTCATGTACCTATATATCATTCTTGTACATGCAGCAGTAAAAATCTTTTAACAAACAAGCAAAACTGGCTCCAACTTGAGGGATACTGTATGCTTCAACGTATATTGTAACGTATTCACTTCTCCACTCACCACATTTGGTGGGCTGTTCCTAAGGGCACAACTACCACTGTTTTCGGGACCTGTGTGCGTGAACACTAAAAGGGCCCACAACCTAGCAATTTGGGAAAGGGGGGCAAGCGAAACGACACCTCTGATGCGGGTGTCACGTAAAGCACTTTCGACAGCTCTCGAGCCCGATCGGGATCGAATTTTCTGATCACGAATATGTCTGCTTTCCGCGATTGTATCCTTCGCGAGAATTCTGATCGGGCTTGATAGTGATTGAAAGTGCCCGCATGACACCGGCATTACATGCTTCGAACTGACACAAACGAGTGTGAACCACCAGAGCAACACAGTGAAGAGTACAATACTGAAGGAAGGCTGGCAGCTGCGAAAAGCATTCCAAAGCATGGGAACGTAAAAAAGAAAACTTACTGTTAATCTTACTACTCCCCATGGAGCTGAGACATCACGTGCGGTGGCGAGACGAATGAATGAGTTAACCTTTCAGTTGTACGATATATCCGCTCGCTGGTAGAAAACATAATTAACCTCTGGCCTTTGTGACGCGTAGGTGTTTGCGATTGACGTGTATATAACGTTCTCATAAGCGCAAAGCCATGTATATATAAGCCAGCGTTTGTTGTGAGCGTTTAGCGCAATGATTCTTTCTCGTTCGACAGATCTCTGGACAGGCTGTGATGGTGAAAATCCTGAATTTGCCTTGAGGTTCAACAAGGCGGTGAGGGTGACTAGTTGGCTGCTGTTCGTGTTACTTCTTGCGGAACGAGTGAGACAAAGAAAATGAAGAAAACGCAAAGTGACAACTGGTTTATTTCAGTGCAGAAGCATGTACGTGTACAGTACGCAAAGAAAGGACGAAGAGAAAGAAAAGAGGACCTATTTAAATAAATGTTTCAATACTCGCCGAGTCTCAAGCCAGCGAGTGCAGGCTGGCGTGAGGGAAGGTATTATACTCAAGTGTCCGCTCTAAACTAAATCAGACTGCTCTCTTCTCGTCATCCCGGTCCTGAATTTAGCGCAAGAAATAACATGCTCGTTCGAGGGCTGACTCTCCGTCGCTGTAGCACTGTCACATATCTATTCAATGGGATGAAGTCGGCATCTAATGTATGTAGTTCTATTCACGTTTCATTCCGCAGCGCCTGCGGACAGATATTACGCAGTGAAATAGAGCAACATTTGTACAAACCTGCGCTCAGAAAAGCAAACTGAAGTCGTGCATTGTCTTTCAACAAGGAGGTGCAGTCAAATGAAGTACTGTCACGATAAACTGTGCCATGCTCTCTGGGAAATTTTATAGTTAAAGCCACTAAAAGTGTCCGGAAATGTCTGTGTTCACTGTCTTCCAATTCTAGTTGTTGTCATTTGCAATACATATGTCTCTCATCCCTCTACCTGTTTGTAGATTTCTGTGAAGATTTGCGCCCTGTTGATGCCATCGCAACGAAATACCAACTCACCCCAGTTTCCCCACTTACATGAAGATATGATTGTCAAACGTTTTATTTGTTGAATTCAAGATACCTACAGGAATTCTTTCATTGACATCAGAAATCACAATGTGTGAAATCGCATCAAGTTCGTAAATACAAACAGACAGTTACAAGGGCTCCTGCCCAGCAACGCCGGTGACGTAAGCTATACAAGAAAAGGTGACCTCGATATGGCTTACGAGGAATTGGCCTCAGTATATTTTTGGGGTCTATTTTCGTGAAACACGTGTAGTCAGATATGCGAACGCCGGCCGTCATCACGTGGTTTCAAACTCTAGCTACTTACGATATTGCGCCAGGCACTTACAGTTATTGCGCATGAAGACTTCATCTGAAGAGCCGATACAATCTGACTCATCTGAATTTGAGATTAGCTGCTCGCTTACGTGAGGAAGATGATCAATCATTGCTTTATCGTGAAGAGGAGGTATGTCATGAACGTGCCTATTGAACAATGTGGTTTTGTTTTTCGTGCTTATTCATTCACCTGTGGCTCGAATTCCATTCATCTAACTAACCGGTTGTTGATTGCCTCGCACTGCCCTGATCGGTCAGGATCAAACGACTTCATATCTTAATACACGAGGCTGCACCTGTATGGTATTTCTTTCGCGAATATCTTGTAAAATTCACTTTCGTCTGATGACGTCATGATTCCAACAGCGTAGAAGCGCTAATCAGTAGCGCACTCGGTTGCAAGAATTTCAATATGTGATCTGAACAATGACTAACACTGAACCGAAAATGCTAGTTGATTTACATTTACCATTTTACAACGGACGAAAATGGCACTAACAGGAGCACTCTAGCTTTTTTTTTTTTTCACATCAAATACCTACTCGTATGCGAGGAATCCATTTCCTGCACAGTTAGTTTCTTAATACCTATGTAAAAATAATGTCACTATTCATTTCTGAAAAAGATTGACAGATATTCTTGTCACAACCAATCCCGAACAGCCTTTCGTATCAGGAGCTACACGAAATCATTTCTTCAACAATGTATGACTATAGATATTATTATTGTAGTTGCCCGAATTATACTACAATTTTTTTAATTGCACGATTGTTGACTTTGGCGATTTGCTTTCTCTGTTTTTCCTTTCGGCTGCACACACACACACATACGCACACAAACTCAAAAAAAAAAGGGGGGGGGGCGATGTTCGATACAACGCTTCCCAAGCTCTCATAACTCGCGACTCCTCAATATAAAGTTAAACCTCAATTTAACAAAGTCGATGGGGCCACAGAATTATTTCGTTAAGTCCAAAGCTTGCTTCTATCTGTCTTTCTGTCCATCTTTGACATGTGAGACAACAGGAAGCAACATGGCTGTTTTCCATCTTCTCTCAATGTACCTCTGGCAGCGCAGGAATTGGGCTGGATAATAAAGTAAGAATCAAATATATCGATATATTCAAGCTCCTGGTTTCACCTACGCCGAAAGTGCGGCTTGCGGGTAGCTCATGTGCAATCGTCCCAACTTCTATCTTCCAAAACGCATCTTCCAAAGGTGTGCCTTGAGATAAGCAATGAATCTCATTGGCGATCAACATTTTAAAGTGGAAAGGCACTCAGGTCTTGGAGAAACTCGTCATTGCGACAATGTGCTATATAGGTCTTACTAAACTTGCCTAATGGAAGTTATGTCGTACTTATATATTATTACTACGCATATTTTTGTGTTTCTTGGTTACATATTTTGTTTTGTTTATAGTCGGCGAACACGAAAATTTTCAAATACGAATAGTGCAAGAGGGCCGTTTAGAGGACGAAATCGCGTAAAAGATCATCATTAGACTGCGTGATACATTAAATTACGGACTACAAGCAAAAATCACAGGTTTCTATGTAGGCTTCCGCCACGAAACCGAAAACAAAGCTTGCAGTACCCATTAGGTTTCTGGCATTGTTTCCAAAACTTTCGCCCTTGTTTCACTTCCGATATTGTGCGATACTTTGTTCAAGGGGGGAGGGGGGGAGGGGCAGCAACCTGAGTTTAACACTCGATTTCTGCGAAATAGTTGGTTGGTTTCGATATTTAAAAATGCCGAATAGGTAATTTTTGAATACGAACACAAATTGTTAGTGTGTAATATTCGATTTGTATTCGACAAGTAAAATATTCGCCCCCCCCCCCGCCCCCCTTAGTAATATTGAAATAACTTGATTGAATTATTTGTCTTTAATCTCAATAACTGTAGTACCTGTCGTTTTGTTGGTGTTTTTTATTGTATTTTTAAGCACATTAGCGGTCAGTTCCGTATTGCTGGAACGTTCTTGTGTCACTTCGCGTTATCATCCTTTTAGATCAGCGAACAATATATTGTTTGCAGAGAAGCCAGAGTACGATCTATTTCTCTTTATTAAGTAAAGTTTTACTTTCGTGATTCTACTCTTTGGCTGTATTCTGCCTCAAAGTTTCTGGTTTCATCTGCTGACATGATGTTTAATATTTTACTGGACAGTAGTATATCTAGACTTGGGGCCACTTGTACTATGCGTTATTTTCTTTTCTTTTGAGACCTTGTTTTTTCTACCTTGGGCGCCTCTTGCTGTGTCCAGGAGGAGGGGGGGGGGGGGGGGGGGGCTTCCTCCACAGCTTCTTTTCTATCCTCCTCCAGCGACGATTGGAATAAACTGCAGTGTTCTGTTCTAAGCTATAGCAAAATTTCCAATTTCGGCCAACTAATCGACAAGAATAAAACAACCTTCCTCCATTGTCACCTTCAGAGAAACGCGGCTACTGTGACGCGGCGCGCGCTAAATTTACCGGGGCACTTAGTTTTCGGAGACAAAGGAGTCGAAAAGCTGTGTAAAAAAAGACAAAGGCTAAATGCAAGAAGGAGCTGTTTCGCCTTTGGTCACGCGCGCGAGCCATTATTAACTGGGCGAGCACAAACAAGCCGCTTGTCCCAACGTGTCACCGCGTGGCGTTCCAGCCAGGGGTATCGATCTCGGGGCGGGGACGTGCCCGTCCTCGAGGAGTCCTGGCTTTTCAGCCGCGGTTCGTGCTGCTGCTGTTCCGGCAATGGTGAAACCAATTACGCAAGCACGACTAATTGCTCTTTGTACGCTCCCTTGCGTTTCCCCCGTCCGCATTGGTGCATTTCTCGCTTTTTTGTTTAACGCTTTATTCTGCCTCTGAAGTACTAGGAACCCGTTCGCTCCGGTATATATACGCGGGTTGTATATGCGCGCGCGTTAAAGTAAAATAGGAAGTTTAAAGAAAGAGGAAAGAAAGAAGAAAACGATACTTTTACTTCCTAGCCAGCTTCTATACAAGCGGCCGCTTTCAATCACCCGCTTCGCGCGTTCTGTCTAGTTTGCACTTCGCATGTTTCGTGAAAAGCCAGCGTGGAGCTCTCTGCTCATTGTGGAACACGGCTGCCGAGGCCTGCTTTGTGTGAGTCAAGCGTCTGACGCGGCGGTTAACCGCTTCTCTTTTAAGGTGTCACGCAAAGGGACTCGCAGAGTGAAGAAGCTAAAAACAAAAGAAAGAAAGGTCTTGTCCTTTCTTTTCCTTTCTTTCTTTCTTTCATGCTGACGGGCTGGCTGGATATGCACACATAAGCTCCAACAGAGTTTGCCCGTTCCTCCTTTGCGTTCACTACGGAAAGAAAGAAAGAAAGAAAGAAAGAAAGAAAGAAAGAAAGAAAGAAAGAAAGAAAGAAAGAAAGAAAGAAAGTGAAGAAAGGAAGTTGAATGAATGAATGAATGAATGAATGAATGAATGAATGAATGAATGAATGAATGAATGAATGAATGAATGAATGAATCAGTCCAGGGCTTCGTTGCAGAACTTTTCTGGCACTTCACATGGATCAAGCTCTTTCCTTTATAAGGGGGCAAAAAGTACTGCAAATGGCGGACGACTTTTTTAGCATATGAAACAGAATGGATGTAGTCATGGTGCCCGTATCAGATAGCTGATAAGGGGCTAAAACATTTACTCAGTGCAGCCTTCGCAATCATTCTGAATGCGCATAGCCATTCCAAGATTATCTTGCCGATCAGTGTATACCATACTATTCTGTTGTTTAAATCTCATCTACGGAACAGGGGCCGAATTCACAAAGCTTTTCGTTCGTAAGTAGCCAGCCGCCTTCGCTAATGATATGTCTAACACCACGGTTGGCTGATACCTTCTTCTACGAGCAGTTTTTGCATAACAACGTTTTTGTGAATCCGGCCCCAGATTTATTTTCGATTGGTACAGGTGGGTGAAGACGGCACGCAGTACAGACGGCCAACAGCACGTGCTCAATTGTTTTTGCGAAACCGTGCAATTCTAATCACGGTGTCGCTCAGTGAGCTTTTGTTGGAGAAGTCTTCGAATACCTCTCTTACATATACCATTGGTGTAATTTATGTACAATGTGACAAATAATGGGCATCATGACTAGTAAGATATGAAGCTGCTTTACTGCCATATCCAAGGCTACAGCTGTGTGGATACCATCAACAGGTGTCAGTATTTCTGCAAAGCTTAGCCATATAGGACCTCTGCCACTGCGACTAAGCTTATTGCATTGCGTGCAGCTTTCTCTTAATTATTTTAAGCAGCCATTCGTCTTTACAGACACATCTGCTGCCCATGTTATTCGTAAAGTCGCCACGTGTCAATGACCTGCTTATCAACGACATCAACTGCTTGCACACCGAAGCCTGTGGCATGCAGCAAAGCGTGGCTCTTGCATGGTGGCCCTTTCACTGCGGAGTAGCGGGCAATGTTCGTGCATACTGTGCTGCTATAGTTCAGCACACAACAGTGCAGGGCAATTTCCGATAACTTTCGCAAGGAGTGACGTTTCAGCCCTCGTGTCTTGTTTTGCATAGTGCCCTGCGTTCGGTGTGGACCTATACTCAGAGCGAAGGGGCATGCGTATGCGCAACACTTGGCTGAATTTCTCAACTACTAAGAACTTTTTGTTTAAGATTAAAGAGACAATGTCATCACTGGGCACTGCGTACAACGGGAGGGAGGGCGTGGTCGGCTTAATATGCGCTTGCAGGGCTAATTCACATTATAAAAAGAATAGCCCTGATATCCGCACTGAATATTCATCAAAGACTGTAGTACATTGAGCTACGACACGTGGTTGGCGCATGAACTAACTCTGTCTGTGCGTTTCGCGCAGCGAACTCACCTTCAACCTTCCTTAGCGACACTGGTATCAAGGATAATATATATATATATAAGAAGCCCACAAGGACACCAAGGACAACATAGGGGAAAATACTTGTCCCATATGTTGTCCTTGGTGTCTTTGTTTGTTGGCTTCTTCAATGATTAATAAACATCGGGCACCTCGGTTCCCTTTCATCTCGTTCATATATATAGTGCTTTGTGGGACGTTTCGTGTATGTTGTGTGTCTGTGACATAAACTGGGGGTATAATTTTGTTTTTTTATCATACCGATCTGGATTAGCATGTTGGATATGCCGCCTAGCAAGCCTCTTCAGGATTCATTGAAGATCTCTCTCCATCTCTCTCTCTCTCTCTCTCTGAGGAAATTCTTTGCTTTAGTTGACAAGCTATGATTTGCTTTCTTGCTAAACGAGAAGTTTTAAATTGATGTTTTTATGCAGTGCTGACACAAAGCAATGGTAGCACCTTTTATAAGCGATGTGATCGAATTTTGTTTCCTTCAACATGCGCAAGAATATTTAAATCTCACCTATGCTCCCCCCCCCCCCCCTTTGTATAGCTGTCACGCACGTACTCGGAGCTGTGACCGCTGTCTAATTATTTTTGTTGCCAACGGAAATTCGAAGCCTCTGACAGGGATCACTCGGCACGTTTAATGACCCCGTACATGTTGCGGCCGAATGCCCGTTACTGAACGTGATGCAGCACAGCACGGCACGCACGGACTGGCGAGTTGTGGGTGTGCTGGACGGCGCGTTTTATCGCAGACCACGTTGTCATGCTTAGTCTCATTAAATGCGCGCAGCGCTCCAGTAGGCAGAGCTGGCGTTATTCCAGCTAGACCGCATGTCTACGCACGGCCTCTCTGCATACTCTTGGGTTATATTATAAACCATCGCCACTTAATATACAAAATCGATTATATATTCTGTGTATGGGGTAGCAGGAAGGCGTCTTCATTTGAAAACCATCAGCGAGCATGCATCTACTGTTACACGCCTCGTTCTATACGCAGGGACTCCCATACCTCTACCCGTGAGCGTTTCCGTGCAGAGCTGTTAATGAGGAACGTTCAGCTGTGCTACCTGTTCGCCTTTAGGAGAATGGACGTTGCGTATACAGCGGGCTCGGCCAATACGCGACGAAAGAATGTGTTTTTTAATGGCCACTGTCGTGGCCGGTGAAACTGAAACCACAGTCTTACGCGATGTCCGCGCGTCAGGCTTCACTTCTTAGTCATCGTCCATGGTGAAATCGTCTGCACATTCTTAAATTTTGTCGCTTCTTTCGTATCCTGTTTAGTTGTCATTTGTAGAGTCCTTCTCGTGCCCTACGCAGGCCTGTCTTCGCTAAGACACGCTATTTGTGGTTGCTTCCGAAACGTGCATGCGTGCACATCGCAGAAGTGCAGCGATAAAATGGATTCGTGGCTTTAACTCCACAGAGGTCTGTTAGAAACGCCAATGACGGCAGCGGCGGAGTAAAGTGTTCCGCGAAAATATACGCACTCCTCAGTGGGTCAAGCAGCTGAGGCGCTAGATCGACGCCAAGCTGTTTTTTTTTTTTTTTTTGTGCTGTAGATGTGCGTTTGTCGATAGTCGGAATCCCAGAGCTTGTAAAATGTTCATCCCCCCTCCCCGCTACCTCTATTTTTTTGCTTTGATCTCCTTACAGCGCGCGCGAGACGGTTGCAGGGAATCGGTGACGTAAAACGGCCACACGATGCTCTGTCTGCGCTAATTCGGTGATTAGTTTCCCCGTCTGAATCAATTTTTATTACGCAATAATGCGACTGTTTTGCGCTGGAGGATATCAAACCATCGTTGCGTGCTAACAGGGCCGTGAATTCACCATTACAATTGGCGCTCGCGAACTTATACGTAACTATAGCAGACGCGTGACATCACGGATGTCGCAATTTTGGCCAACTTACAGGTTCCACGGTCCTATACTATAGCGGTAAACTGGAGACTGAGCGGATCGGAATTAAGCTCACCTCTCCACAGCGTTATAGCGGCAATATATCATGGTGGCCACGATGACGTCACTGCTTACCCCTTGCAGCATCCAGCGTGCTGCACGGTACATCAGTGAGATACAGTATATGTGTATGCGCGGCGTGTTCGTAGACAAGTGCCGTGTTCGTCAGTGCGCGAGACAGTGCGTGTTCACACGTCCAGGAATGATGGGCGTCACTCGAAGCACGTCGTCGCATGCACTCCCGGCGCGTGAATTTGGCTCGCGCATGCCTTAAACGGGCCGGCCTTGTCCTGTTATGTCCCGTTTTGTCTATCCTGTTTGGAGGAACTTTTTTTTCTTTTTTCCTTTTTTTTTTCTTTAACAACAATTTGAGTGCGATGCTATATTTTTCCTGCTGACCAGTCCGACAAACGCTCGAGGAGAAAAAAGAAAAGATTTTACTTTTAACGAACCAAATTGACGAAAACAGGCTGATGAAACACCTGCATGGAAATTTTTACGCTGCCTGCTGAGGCGAACGTTTCTCGTAAAAGTAGTCGCTTGTATAGCAATTCTTGTTTGTTTCTTACTTCTTTTAACTATATATATATATATATATATATATATATATATATATATATAGTCTTTTTCCTATAGTTTCATTTCTTTACTTAAATTAATAACTGCACATAATTTCTCCTATACTGTCCTTGGTGTCCTTGTTTGTTGGCTTCTTATGATATGACTAATATAAAACCGGGCCCCTTGGTTTCCTTTCTGTTCGTTCACATATACAGGGTGTGTTTCAGCGAACACTTTCAAAAATTCTTCAAGGTTGCCTGTAGAAGATAGCACAATTCTAAATAATTAGCTAGTCTACTCGAAGAGGCGGACAATAATTACAAAAGAAATTGAAATGCATAATCGAATAATTAACAAAAATTCACTAATTAGGTTTTTAACTAATTACCTGATGGCCCATATTGCAATTTACAAATTGTAGCCGTGGAGTTCGCAAGGCGGATCCACTTGGAATTAATTCTCAGGTTGACACCAGTTTTGAGATATTAATTCCCGAACTTTGCGGAGAAATGCATTGGCGTTCCAGTTAATTTTGTGCTTCAGTGCATAAGGCGACGTTTTGTTAAGAAACTAACTGGAACACCAATGCATTTCTCCGCAAAGTTTGGGAATTAATACCTCGAAACTGGTGTCATCCCGAGAATTCGTTCCAAGTGGATCCGCCTTGCGAACTCCACGGCTACAATTTGGAAATTACAATATGGACCATCAGGTAATTAGCTTAAAACCTAATTAGTGAATTTTTGTTAATTATTCGATTATGCATTTCAATTTCTTGTGCAAGTAATGTCCGCCTCTTCGAGTAGACCAGCTCATTAACTAGAATTGTGCTATCTGCCACAGGCAACCTTTAAGAATTTTTGAAAGTGTTCGCTGAAACACCCTGCATATTCTCTGTAGGGGTGTTTTCACCTCCGTTATGTATAATGTTGCGGTTTTTCTACGCACTACGTACTACGTATACTTGTTGGGTTACTTAAATTGAATGTAAATGAAGATTCTATCGATCATCGCACAATTAAATTAGCAACAAGTTAAACATGAATACGGTTGCATGCAAGGAGGCCTAGTGCTTCCCATTGCCTGATTCCTCAAGTTCTGTGAGTTGAAGGTAACCACAATTTGTGCGCATCGCGGCAGCGCGACAATAACGAAACTATAGAACTGCATGGTACCACGCGTACTCAGACCGATTATTTGCTTATAAAAGTTAACTGAATGTACTCCTACAGCACTATACCATGTACGCACCACTTTTATATCGAAAACATGCCGGAATTGAGACAACAAATTCGTTGACAACTTACGAGCGAAGAACCTTGAAGCAAATGAACAGTAGCAAGCTATCAGGTAAAAAAAAATTGATTTCGTGTACTCGCTCACTAACAGATCTGCCTGCAAGAAGCGTCTTGAATCTTGAGTAATGTAAATTTTGTGTAGCTACCAGTTCTGTACACATTATATGCTGTAGTGCCTATATTTATAATAAGTAATTAACACAAAATGTTTGTAATGGCACGATATAAGAATGAAAGCAAACTAAACCCCAATGGCACATACCCAACGTCCCAGTGCACGTATCCAGTCTTCCCTGTCACACATAATTTTTAGACTGCACTATCATCGGGATAGACTTATTTAAGCGGCTAGATATAGCGCTCGCCAGCACAAAAAAAAAAAAGCGGCTGAACTAGGAGAAGAATGCTTCGTGTTAAAAGACACGGCTGTAACACGGGTACACACGTGAACTGGGGCGAGTGACAGGGGATGACAGGCGAACCGCCCAGCTTTCGAGAAGCACCGCCTGATTACGGTGCGAATATGGCACATAAGGGCTCGCCGCTGGCATGTTCGAGGTGGTAGCCAACTCCAGCTTCTACGCTTCTACCCCGTGATCACGCGGTTCCCTTTTTTTTTTTCGCTCGAGACTTAGCGGCAGCTGCAAGGCGTGTATAGGAAGTAAACTCGCGATGGCACGCCATGTAATGACTGGTTGTCACTCCGGCCGGATGACGGACGGCGATATAGGTACGTGATCGCGATTTGTCACTCAATTAGGTTAATCGCGATTGCCCCGAGGGAGCAGCCTTAGCCGACATTGGCCGTTGGTGGCGAGGGAGTGGTCGGTACCACCTGCGTGACACGTGTGATACAAAAAAAAAAAAAAAAACCGCTGAATCGAGGCACCTTGTGGTGCTTTCAATTTTGACATCCTGAGGGCAGGGTAAAGCAGGTCCGCCAAATGTGAACGAAAAACGCCGCCGGAAGGTTCTCGGTAAAATAAATATTTCCCGCCCGCTTGTCGAAATAGTGCCTTCGAATTGTGAGCTTCGGGTATGAGGCCCGCTTTCCGCGCATATGTCCACTGCGGTTGAAAAATAAAGAAAAGAGAAAAGAACGTTCGGTGTCTGTTTATATGTCGTTAGACTTACTACGATCCCTGGTGTTCCGAAAAGGATTTGTTTTCGACTGCACGAAAGTTTCACGTCTCCTCTGTAAAAGAGGGTGGTTAGCTCGAAAAAGATAAGAGAGAAGTTAACGGTAGAAAAGTCAGCCAGGCGCACGTCCGGAATGCTACACCACCCAAACACTAACACATCAAATGAAATCAAATCAAATCAGAGTTTTATTTGAAATACATTTTGACCGACAATGTTTGCTGGTCAATCAAAGCACATCGTGCTTGTTAGAAGACCAGGCAGCAGGTCGTACATCTTTTAATAGCGGTATGAAGCATTATACAATTACCGCTCAAAATTATACAACCTCAAAGAAAGTATTCTAACACACAAATAATAAATACTGCGTTTTCCAGTCACGTAAGAATAAAAATAAAAATCACATATTACAATAAACAGTTGAATACCATTTTCTCACTTTTTTCATCATTTTACATTTTGAATTTATATCATACAGTGTTGCATCAAGTTCATTAAAAGTATCGGAGACATAACAATTTCTTGTTTTCTTTCCATAGTTTGTTAACCCACATGGCTTAAAATATCTTTCTGTTTTTCGTAATGCAACATTTTTTTACCAATACTTTAAAGGAATTTGAATAATAATAGCGTGTTACAACCACTTACTTAAATGGCTCCTGTACTGGAAGTATTCCTAGAATATTATACTTTTCTGCTCTGTCTGATTGTTCTAGTCCGGTTCCATTAGTTATACTATTGACAATTCTTTTAACTACGCGATTATTAGCTCGCTTTTTATAGTCAGAACATGTACCATATAACGTTGTACCATATGTAATCACTGATTCCGCTAATACCTTATATATAGTAACTCGTAGGTTGATAGGCGTTTTCCCGCGCAGACTATACATCATGGCCGCGACAGCTCTTAGCTTTCCACAAACGTATGTCACATGGTTATTCCAGGTAGGATGTTGATCAAATAAAATTCCTAAATACTTAACCACAGGCTCCAACTGTAATGGTTGACAAATGCATGCGTTGCAACGTGGCACATGCAAATATACATTCATGTTAAATGAAAGCGCTTTATGTGACTTTCTGAAGCAAATTAGTTTAGTTTTTTGATGATTTATGAAAATTGAACTGTGTGCGAACCAGTCTACGATTACTGATGTGTCCCTTTGGAAGATTTGACATTCGGAGTTATAGTCACTTATTTGTAGCGCTATCGCAGTGTCATCAGCATTATGTTCTTTTTTTGTTTGTTTTTTCGGTGGTAGGAGGGCCATGATCGGAGACATATATATATTAAAGAGTATTGGCCCTAGCTTGCTTCCTTGGGGCACACCATACTTTATTAATTTGAGCTTGCTGTAGCTATCATCTAGTTTAACGCTTTGCAGTCGATCAGTGAAAAATTTAGAAAAATTTAGAAAAAAATTGATAGAAGTGACCTCTGAATCCTACATTCTTTAGCTTATTCACTAAATATCTTATGTACTACTGTGTCAGAGCCTTTGATAGGTCTAAATATAGGGCTAAGACTACACTATTATCTATTGATGCACTAATATAGTCCGAGAATTTTTCTAGCAAAGCAACTGTGTTTTTATTCTTTGTGAACCCAAACTGCGCCATGTTATTCTGCGATACTTTTCGAAGAATGATCGCATTACAGAGACCACGTACTTTTCCATTAAATGCGCTATTGTAGACAATATGGCAATCGGTCTGTAATTTGCGCAATTCCTTCTCTTTTCATTTTTGTAGACAGGCCTTACTATTGAAATTATGCCTGTTTTGAAAATTCCGTTTAGTATCTTGAAAAGTACTTGTTTGAGTATGTGAAAGTTGAAGTACAGATTTCGAGGGCGAATTTTCTCAAATCCTGGTGGCTTGAACTTTGCCATGACAAAGATCAACTTCGGCCATCGCTGGGAGTTAGGCTGAGTGCGCGCATGCGCATTGCGGTTCATATTCTAAATGTTGGTCACTCTCCGTTTCTTTGAGCTTCTCTGCTGCGGCAATACAAGTTTCATGAAACTTATCGCACAGCATTTGTATGTTTTCATTTGGGAAATTTCTTTTTTGCGGTATCATCGACGCTGGCTCGTTTGGATCTGCCCATTAATTCGTTTGCCGTAGTCCACGTCTTTTTCACGTCGTTCTTGCATTCAGAAAATCGGCGCCATCAAACATTTTCTTTTTTTCCAGGAGTAACTTAGCTGTCACCGCGTTTCGTTAAGTTCGAAATTCCACTCTGTGTTTTTCGTTGCCTGGTTCTTTTCTACACCTTTGGCATGCTTTGCCTTTTCGAAAGCACAACTCAATAATATCACTCGTAATCCGGCCATTTCTAATTAGGGTTTCTATGCTTAACTGTTATGATTTTAGAAGACTTTATGTATATCATCCTGAAAGTTTTAACAACTTTGGCGTATGAACTGGCTTGGTCTTAACGTAAAAGTGAAATCCAGTCTGTGTCCTTTATGTACATGTCACCTTTTGCGTTGTCTATAATTTGTTTCTTCGTTATTACATCACAATCACCTGTGTCATTATCGGACATGACTACAAGGGTTATAAAGTAATGATCTGCTAGTCTGACTTTAATTACGCCGCTTGCATAGCGCTGCTGTCTGAGCCGAATGCAGGTTTTCAATCATCAATACAGGTTTTCGTTATTCTTGAGCCCAAATATTCCTCTCTGGTGTATTCATTAATTACATTTACCAGTCCATATTCTGCTAGTAAATTAAGATAATCTGTCAGCGCTTTCCTCGACCCTTGGATTATGTCAATATTCAAATCCTCTACCATAAGCTGCTGCTCATTCATATACTCCTTAGCAGAGAGTTTAGCTCCTCTAGGGACAAATCTGTGTTCATTTTGGGTGGCCTGTATATCGCACATTCGGTGTAGGTCACATCTTCTTTACTTATGGTGACAACAGTAACTTCTGCATAATCAAAAGCTACTTCGAGCATACTAAAAAGCCAGTTATCTTTTACAAATACAAGAACTCCTCCTCCTCTTCGATTTTCGCGGCATAAAGCAATCTGAGAGTAACCCCGGAGCGTGTATCTGCCTTGTTCGCTCGCATTCGGATTAATCTCGGTGATCACAATTACATCGATGTTAAAGAGTCTGGTGCGTAAATATGGGCATAATTGATCCCAATTCTTCTTTATGCTACGCACATTTATGTGTACTAAGCCAAGTTCTCGTTTTATCTTGTTATCAGTCATAAGGTGTTTGTAACATGAAGGTCCTAATCATGAAAAGATCCGAACGAGGCCATCTGGGACATTTTTGCAAGATCATTCTCAGTGGTAATGCTTATCACATTCGCGCCTTCCACTTTTCGAACTAGAATCTTGCCGTTTTGTGTCCAGACAAACTTACAGTCGAGCTCTCTGCCAAGTTCCTGCATTTCCAAAAAAAAAAAAAAAAAAAAGTTCATTTTGCGTTTTCATGAAGTTTTTATTGACGAAAATATCGTTTTTACAAAACAGCTACTGCCTCAATGAATGATTTTTTTCTTATTTTTTTTATTCATAACGCAAACAGATGCAGGAACTATTGCTTTCGTTATGAATAAAAAAAAGTGATGAGCGATGAGCCTGCTTAAAACGAAGCAGGAACCACTTCTAATTAAACTGCGCTTCTACCAGGTTGAATACTATACCTGGGAGCCACGTGATCACAAATCACTGCGGCTACCAGATATTACGCATCTCGACCATGATAATAGCTCTGTCATAACGACGGTGACTGGAGACGCGTATACGCAAGGAATACGTCACACATACCATCATACTTTATTCAGAGCTGGGAGGTAACTGCGCATAGAGGCCTCACACGCAACATGCGATTATATCGACTGCACCAAATGCGTGAGGTGTGCCCTCCTCCTCGAATTCCCTCATTACCACCGGCCTCTTGAACATCTGGTGACGTGTCTCAGCGACATTGCAAGACACTCTCCGAGGTGCAGCAGTTACCAACCTGTAAGTTCATGATAGTAGTCTGCTGGGCCAGTTGGTGAAACATATCGTAAGCGTATGAGTGGTTTAACGGCAGCGGTGAAGAAAGACTTGAAAGGACAGAGCGTCTCTCCTGTCAAGTCTTTCTTCAACCCTGCCGTTCAACCGCTCATACGTTTACGATACGTCCTGTAAGACCCTAACTACAGCCGCCTAGCTGGCCAGCAAACAAGTAAAGTCAAGGCAGGCCAGGGCAAGGCAAGGCAAACAAGCAAAATTCGATCAAATAAGCAAACGAGTAAGCCAATTAAATGACGAAACAGGCAAACAAATGAATCGTATAACCAAACAACCAGATAAACAAAGTAAAGACTGTTTGAGCAACCTCACTCGGCGCTCACACGGTGCTAATTTTTCCTGTGACAACGAGGGTTGTTTCGTGGATCTCCACAACACAATTCGGCCTCGTCAAAAACCTGCTCGTCACCGGTGCTCTGGCAGAAACGTGGAGATGCCAACTGACGGATGTCCGTTTTTTTTTTATTTTTTTTTTTTTCGCTTGCGCCCACCGGCGCTGGGATTCGTGCCAACCCATTCCGCGCACGCGACAGCTTTGGAGGTGTGCGTGCGCGCGTTTTCTCGCTCCGGGCGTGACCGCGCGCCGACCATAAATAGCGGCAAACGAGGGAACCGGACGAAGTCCGAGCGTTTCCTGTCACTTTCGACGTGGACATGCCGACCGCCGGCGAGCCACGTTCGGCACACTTGTGCAGGCAGTGTGTTGAGATGTTTGCGCTTGCCCGCCTCGCGAAGCGTTTTCTTCTTAATGACAAATAGACATCGCAGTGTTCGCGCTAACAGTAGGAACCGCAATTTCATTGTTTGTTTGTCTTTTTGTTCTTTCGTTGATCGTGCGGCAGCTCCACAAGTTTAACTATGACGCCCTTCACTCGACTGCTTTTGTGCAGGTATTGCATTTGTCCACATCCTGTACATGTACATTGGGGAATGTAATTCATAAAAAAATTAAATAGACAAAAAGAAAAACATACAACTTAATGGGAGGGACGATGTTAGTTAACAGAAGGCTTGCCGGGTGGTCCGGAGCTTGAATTATGATGCATAGTACACATTTCAGTAATAATATTAGGAAAATGCTACTTAAGTATGGCCCAATAGATTGCTAGCTCTGTCAAAATTGGTTTTCTTCTTTATCACAAAAAAAAACCAAATAAGTAAAAAATCACCATTTCTAAAGAAGAGCAAGGGAACGCAAAGCTTCGACGTTTTACAACCCAAACCGCGGTCTAATGCCGTCAACGCGACGTCTACACTTCGAAATTTTACTCATTTGTGGTTGCTTTCGGCAACAAACGTTTACAGCCGAAGTTATCAGCTCTAGTAAGTGTATGAAATAGCGCCCTTGGTTTATTTAGGACACAGTCAAATTGTCATCCGCTGCCAAATTCACAATCATGGTTAAACTCTGATTTTCTAACATGGCGACTTTGCGTTGCCCCATCGATTCAAAAGGCGAGAATTAAAGAACACGGCAAAATTTTGCAGTGTCCGCAATCTACGCTTTCAATTGAAAGCACTTACCTGTAAATACAGAGATTCGATAAAGCAGTCCAGTTTAGGGTCGCGTTTTCTTTCGTACGCATCTAGTACGCGTTTAACTGTAGACGAAACGAGCACGTGGCTGTGTGACAGAGAGAATTTCTACGAACATTCTATTCAATGTCGATAAGGTGATTTCATTCAGCTCTAATGAAGGACTTTATTCCCCTGCAAAATTCACGCGTCCATCCTTGAGTGCATGGTGACTAATAGGTTAATTGTAGGTTTTTAGCTCTGCAGATTATTGCTTGCTTTTTCTGTGTAGCATACTTTAGTCTCCATGTTAGAAACGCTAATGCACTGTTCCCTACAGTGCCCCCAATATGGTACTGTAAACGATAATTCAAGATGCCACAGGCAAGAACTCACCGTCTGGCGTTTTCGCCACAGAGAAGCGGCAAACGTTAGCAATTGTGCAATAGTTATTTTTAGTCGCATGCATACTCTATTCGCGCGCCATGCATAACAGCTTGCATTCATCGCCTTAGTCTCTGTGCTTATCACTTCCGAACATGACGAACGATAAAAAGACGGGCAACCGCCCACGGAGACCAAATCACATCGTAATGAAACGCTTATCGCGGGCATCCACCAGCTAAAATTAATTGCTTCGACACATAGGCACCTGTACAGGTATGCACCAGACAGATGTGACGCATGGTGATTGTACACACGGGAACCGAAGAAACCCAACGGCCCCGACTCCTATATCTTGGATGTGTAATTCGCGCCCGAACATGCCATAAAAGATCGCGAGATCTTCGTGAGCTCTTTACCACTGCGTTGTCCGTAGAGAGGGGGAGAGTTGCGTCGTTCCACGTTATTGAACGGCCTGCTGTCATTATCGGCACCGCGCGCCTCTTGCGCGACAATGTGCGCGCAGGTTTTACAGGCCCGATTAAAGATACCGCTTCGCTCGCTGTCCTCGGGGCAACTCCAGCGTATACTGGCTTCTCACCTGCGGAAGCATATTCTCCGAACGGCCGAGACCGAATGAAAAGGGAACATCCGCGGCCATAAAAGTGATTTGTGTGCCAAGGAAATTGCACGTTGTCTTCTTTCCCCGCATCGCGACCCCCTTTCTTTCGCGATGGCTGAGCACTATCGGTGGTTTTCGCGTTACAGTTTCTTCTCGCTTACGTTATTTTTTTTATCTCTTGTTGCTCCGGGCCAGTTCAACAGCCGCGCGCTCTTGCATCGACGATGTCTTTTCGGCCTGGGCGTCTTTGCAATGGACTTCAGAGCCATAGATCAGAATGATCACACCGACGAACACCACTTGACCACCGACCTTCGGAAGACGCATCGCCTGGTCAATTGGCGGCTTTGGACCATTGAGAGGGTCGCGCGCATCTTGACCAAATGCGTGGTACCACGTAGTTAGCGCTCTCACAGTCATAGCATGCGCCTGGTCGTTAAGGTCCCTGCTGAGGGCAAAACGTTCTTACACGTGCAGACCCTTCCGATCGCTCACCCGCAATCAAGACCACTCCTAGACCATTTCTTTTTTACTTCTTCCGCCGTCTTTCCGTAAGTTCCAAACGGGTCTGTTGCTCAGGCTAACCTTCCCTATACCCTCTATAGTCAACCTGTGCGGTAACCACTATACTATTTCGACCAGTTGAGTGCAATGAATGTTTCATAATCATCGGGAAACACGATGCAGTTATGGACTATGGCTATAAACCATGCAAATATGGCAACTAGAATCATTTTATGGTCTAACGTGTTCTTATAGATCTAATCAATAGCTGGAAATGCCTCTGTGTAAAATAGTGTACTACAGCGTCTAAATGTCAGTCCTCTGCTGAGCATACTTGTGGTAGGGTTGCCAACTGTCGAGTGGACGTAGTCGGGACTAGTTTGTATACTTGCAACTAAGTTTCACAAGCTTTTTTTCTGTCCTATTACGTCACGATTTACACCAAGAATACTGCAGTATTTTCCTCGCTAACACGGCTACCAGTATAGATGGAGGTACTGTCGAATGTTATAGGGCCTACAACCGAACTATAGGACCCCATGTCACTACGGCAGTGCAACAGAACACAAAAGAGAATGACGTGGTACTGAGCTGTCAGGCGTTATAAGTAAGAAATCTGGTTTACTGATTATTTTTCAGTATAAACAAATAAAAACAGGAACATTAAGTGGTCTCGACTGGGTCGAGTTGGAACTCGGGACATTTACTGAAAAGTCGGGATTGTCCCGCTAAATTCGGGACGGTTGACAGCCCCAACTTACGGCTTCAATCGCAGCCGCTATGGTCGCGTTTTGACGGTGGTGGAAAAAATTCTCGTCTACAGAACTTTCAATGCGCGTTAAAACGCGTTTGATGGCGAAAATTAGTTCATATATAGCTTCCACCAACGATGTTTGTCACAGTCCCTAAACACGACTGGGGTCTTATCTCTCTTAAATCTAGTGAATGCTATTTCCTTTTCCTCCTCCTCTTGAGAGCATAGCTCGTGATCAGGACCGTTGGCAGTCGTCCTAGTTGTGCAGGATTGCTCTAGAGGAAAGTTCATACTCTTCTTTATTAGTCATCTTCATATCTCGAAACAACTGAGCCTCTTTTCTCAGACCCCCAGCTCGCAACACTCTCAGAGGCCTCGTGCGTCCGGTGCGGCAAAGGCTCACCTGCACAGGCACAGGCAAAGGCTCAGTAGAGGCCCACTGGGAGTGGCCACCAACCGTGATCTACAGAAACCACGCAACATCATTGTAGCGCCGGTGGCGTTTGACTCGTACTCTATAGTCTCTAGTCCGCGGTGTGCCTTTTCTAAAGAAGAGCATGGGAGCTTTGAGGCGCTCGACGTCTTACCCTCTGAGGATTCTATATACCTAGACGCTCTCTCCGAAGAGGAGAAAGGGGAGCTTGTGGAGGCCCGTGACGTCCTGGTACGAAATCCGAATCTGACACACGGCCGTCATGAAAGCCCACGATACGCTCACTCTATTGCGAGGGCCTGCGGCAGGTTTCACGTCCATGCCTGTTTCAGGTCGCGCTTTTTCTCGTTCGGTTTTTTTTTTTTTTCTTCGACTCATCTCGTTGAAGCCTGCCTTTGGCGACTTCTTTTCGCCTCGCGCCCGTCATGAGCCGTGCAAAGGCGGTCGGCGGCGGGCCGGTGGCTCTCGTAGGGCGCGCGCAGGAATCCGGTCTTCGACTCTCGGCTTCCCCCGGTTCCCGCTGCGCGTCCCAGGGTGGAGAAAGTAAGGCGCTCCGAGGTGCGCGCTTCAGCGGGGAGGGCATCCGTCTTGCGTGCGGCGTGGGGCTCACGACTCCGGGGGAGCCCGCCGAGTGCGAGCGAGTCAGCGAGCAGCCGTCCTCACGACCGCGATCGCGTTCTCGTGCGTCAGCCCGGTTCGCAGAATGTTGCTTCTAGCCGCCTCGCCGTGGGGCACGCTGACAAGGCTGCGTTTGCCTGATCGCTCGCCGCTGCGCGCGAAGGGTCCTCCTCGACGGGGTGCCGTCTCTGGCACACCGGCGTATAGTCCGTACAACATCCCTTTTAGCCTCTGCTTGTTTATATCTTCGCTAGATGCGTGCACTGATCTCCGCTTGTCGGAGGACGTCGGAGATGCGGTCAAGGCCGTTCCTATGACGCGGCGCGGTTGGGTGATGCGCGCGCGGGCGCCCGAAGTTGGAGTCAGTAGGTTCGTTTTTTCTCCTTGATTTCGATAATTTTTATCACCCTAGCACGTTTTGAAGTGAAATGGAGCATCAGGAAGCGAGTGTTTCCAGGCAGACCAGATGATCCCCTGTTAAGGACTTCTAATTTATGACCACGGCATAGGCATCTCACCTGAAGTAAAAAAAAAAAAAAAAAAGTCGTATGCACTATCTACAATCAAAGGTTTTCGTCATGTAGTTGTGTAAAGTTTACCGGCATGTCAGCCATTCTAGAGTGTTCCTTATTATGTTGCTTATTATGAACACTGAAGTGTTCGTTTCATATATAGCACCTTCATTCTACGAGAGCGCCTCTTGTCGACAGCACGGCTTGTGCGACCATATGGGCACCCAGAAGGTAACTCGGGGAGGAGTCAGCCAGCTGGGAATGTTTTCTTTCGGTGTGACTACATCCTACTGTTGGCTCGCTGGAAATGGTCTGGCGGCACGCCAATGCCGCTCCCAAATCGTCAAGATGTCACGGCTACGCAAAATCGATCGGGTACCAAATGAATTAGGACGTGTCAGTGTAGAGCGATTGCCGTGTCGGAAGACTGACTAACACTTGACCAACGCCGAAGACATGATTACATAAGGCCTGAACAGCTTTTCACGCTGCGCCGGCTTTATTTTATAAATATGCACGCGTGTCATCTTCCCTGTCGCGCAAGGTATGTATATATAGAAGCTTACTTACTACACCTCCTGTTATGATTGTTAAATCAAGCTGCTCAGCGCTGAATGAATAACTTGTTTGCAAATAATTCAAGGCTACAGCATGTTGCCGTTGACTATTTCTGTAAACGCATATAGTTCAGTCAAGGTGCGGCCACATAGTTCGGCAAATTGGTTACCACATATAGACGGCTTTAGGAATGTCGGAACGCGTTGGACTTGCATACACGCACGTGCTTCTCTTTATCATCATCACTCACCATAACTGTTGCTTCCCCGTTCCCCTTCCCCAGTGCACAGCAGCGGGCCAGACCAAGCTAGAACTCAGGTCGACTGAAATGTTTATCTGTAAACAAGTTTTTTTTTTCTCTCTGTTTACTAGATAGAAGTATTTGTGCCTTCTACGACAGTGTACTAGATTAGGTTAGTAATCTATACCATTCAATGACTACTAATCTATACCATTCATGTTAACAGCGCAAAGTGTGAACTTCTCTCTCCCTTCGCCTCTTTCAATTCCCTTCCCCTCTTCCCCACTGCAGGGTAGCCTACCAGGCTCAGCTTGGTTAACCTCCCGGCCATTCCCTTATGACTTCTCTCTTTCTCTCTCACTATATATCATTCAATGAAAAAAGAAATCGCAAAGAAGAAAATAGAAAGATTCTGCTATACCTTTATTGTTTTCGTACAAGTTCCCGCTAATACGGAACCGTAGAGACGGAACGTAGCCGGGGACTCGAAGTATTCGTGCCACAGGCCAGCGAGAGAAGCCAAGCGAGGTCACGCCCACATGATAGGGTCCCGCCTCGGCGGGCGCATTATCAGGGAGTCCTGGCGGACCATCGGCGCCAGAGCGGCGAAACCCCGTAATTCTCACGGCCCGAGGTCTCAATCCGTCTTGGCGGCGGCCGGCGCGTCCAATCACCGCCCTGTCCTCGACGACGCGCAACCGCTGGCGCGCGCGCGCGCCTTTATCTCTGCTCGTACGTCGTCAGCTCTGCTCGCTCACGACGAAGGCGGATAGGAGGTCTCGCAGCAAGTGGCGGGAAGTCACCCAAGGGCTCGGACGAGACGAGGAAAAGAAGGGCGGAGGGGGAACACAGGGGCAGAGAGGTCGTCGGATAGTGCGAGGGACTGGGGAGTATACCTATAGTCGCAGCTCAGCCTCGCGTTTCATCCATCATGTGAGCGCACCTCGCGCACTGCAATGTTTTTCTAGATCTCCCCCCTTCATTGCGATAAACCCCGGGGGTCGGCTCCTGCAAGCGTGTGCGTGTGCGACGTTCGAGAGTGTCTTCACAGTGACCTCTCCGTTGCGTGCGCATGCGTGTTCTTCGGCAAGCAGCGGGACTCCCCGTGCATGGCAGGCAGTCGCTCGGCGTTATACATTCTGCGCCCCGAAGGCACGGTCCGTCGCTATGCGTGTATACGGTCGTCCTTCGCCGATTGCCGTTGGAATACAAAGCACCGTTAACTAATTGTCCGAGGGGGAGGGGACGCAGCCCAGTTTTGGCGTGCGGTGACCCGCTAGGTGCCCGATCGTTTCCTGCACTTTCAGCGGCGGCGGCCGGGGGATCGAAGATAGTGTCGTCGACGTTCCGTCTCTGGCTTGCGCCGCTGCAGGTAGCGATTATGGACCAAGCCTGCAGCCGTTGACGGATGCGGATTTAATGGCCGCGCCGGCTCGTTTTTTCCGTCACCAGGGGTGCCCATCACTGGCTCACGGCCCGGTCAATGTCTATATTTCTTCCGCTGGCGCCTTATGGGTCGACGACTCCACCGTGGGAGCACGCCATGATCTTTACGGGAGTGGCTCTGGCACGGAAGCTTCAGATCCTTGCTGCGACAGCGGTGAGGCGGAACGACGCCCGGAATTGAAAGGACTGCGTGAAAGATTCGACTGTTGGCGAGTGATTGAGTGACAGTCATCTTACGCGCGCAACGAAACCGTGTCAATTTATAGAAGAAGCCACATACTCGCCGCTGTTGCTTAGCGGCCATGGCGTTGGGCTGCTAAGCACGAGGTCGCGGGATCGAATCCCGGCCACGCGTCGGCCGCTTTTGAATGGGGGCGAAATGCGAAAACACCCGTTTACTTAGATTTAGGTGCACGTCAAAGAACTCCAGGTGGTCCAAATTATTGCGATGTCCCCCACTACGGCGTGCCTCCCAATCAGATCGTGGTTTTGGCACGTAAAACCCCTTAATTTAATTTAAGAAGCCACATGGACACTGCGCAGAGTAAGACAAGCGTTAAATATGAAAATCAAGTGATTGTCATCTCTATTGAGTGAAATTCCCGCAAGGTTCGTTTATATATTGCAATTTCTTAGAATGATGTCCTTTAGTGGCAGGTTAAATATGGTAGCTAACCCTCACATTAACTTCGTAGTCTGCACAGCGGCTCCTCAAAGGGTACAAACTGGGCAGACAACATCCTTTTGTTATATTCTGCAGCAGCGAGTGTGATTACTTGAAAGAAAAAAACAATTCGCGTACTTGATTAGCATATCGTAAAATAAAACGATATGCTACGAACACTGTTACCATATATTACCACGCGCAGCCATCAATTAACTAGCAGTAATCCGCCACGGTATATAGCCCAGTCGCTATGGCGTTGCGCTGCGAAGCTCTGTGTCACTGGTTCGATCCCGGCCGATGTGGGCGGAAATGAACAACGATCGTGTACCGTGCTCTGGGTGCATGGTAAAGAACTCCAGGCGGTAAAATATAATCCTGAGCTTCCCAATACGGCGTGGCCCATAATCAGATTGTGACTTTGGCGCGTACTACCGCAAGATATTTCTAAAGCCCAGAGTATATTCGAGATGGTACAGTGAAAGATATCACGGCCTCAATACTGCGCCCGCCTGTTCCGTAATCTTCATTTTCGTTACGCGGTAATCCTCAAAGAGAACTTCAACGGTTGCTGCTAAAACTCGGTATAATGCGCGTTGGTTAAATGGGGAACCACGCTCACGTTTATGTGAAGCATAGAGGCGTCTGGCTACTCCATGTGACTTTCTGGCCACGTGGAGTAGAGAGAGGCCTATGGAGAGTATACAGAGAATATAGATTCCATGACACCTTCTGGCCAAATACGGAAAAGAAAGAACGTCATTAGCCCAATAAAAGAGAAAGGAAAGATAAGAAGGTCAGCCAGACAGACCCTCTTCCTGATTGCTACTCAATATACACAAGCACTAACACATAGCTGCTGTTACATCCGTTATCGAATTTTTTCTGACTATTTGATTCATAGCGGAAGTGAATGCCGAAACTGTGGGGATGAGCGTGTTTAAAATGAAGCAGTAACCGTGAACTTGCAAACAGACCAAGCATCTGTAACCAAACACCGCTGTAATACGGTGTAAATGTGCCCCAGGTAATCGCTAAGCATTACGGATACGCTTTTCGACCATGATAATAGTTCTGTCATATAACGATGGCGACTGGCGGCGCTGATATACATGGCGAATACGTCAGATATACGATCCTGTTTGGTTGAGGGCGCATAGGTATTACACACGAAATGCGCTTATGTATACTTTCTGCACCGCATGTATGAGGTAAGTAATTCCGTGAAAAAAATGTTTTTTCTCTTCTCTTCTTTCCTCTCCTTTGCGCTTCAGGCCCGCTATCAAGGAATGCGCATCGGTCGCTGGAGGAGGGTTACCTGAGGAGATCTAAAGCTTGCTACGTTTTCGAGTGACGCCCGATTTCTGGAGATATGGGAACGCGTCACTTGTCTACGTATGAGAGATGCTGGATTAAAGCTAAATGAGCCTGCAGATGCAGTGCAGATTATACTACGTACATAACAGTCGAGGTGCACATTTAGGCGCCCATTCCGGAGCCGGCATTACGACGACAGAGACAGGGCCATGACGAGCGCTTGACGTCAAAGTTAACAGGCCGAGCGCACAAATTGTAAAACAACACCTTCACCTCATACGAAGGGCCTCAAGGGCATAGAGGTGAGTGCGAGAGAATAGTATACGCAAAGACATAAAAAAAATTATGCAGATCCAACGCACATATTGATATCTATGTGTAGCGAGGCTTTACAGAAGCGGTTAATTAAATGTTGCACAACTAACAGCGATCCGTACATTTGTGTTTACTCTCATCCTATGCAAGAGGTGTAGTCTCATGTAATCACTCACAAGTTGTGCCGTAATGCAAACACCAAATCAAGCAGCAGACACGCGTCAACCCAGAAGGGTAATCAAAGCAAGCTTCGCTTCATAATTATATGCATGCCTAATTGAGCGTCATGCTGTATGATAATGGTGCATCTGCTTTAGCATACATTCGTTATGTGGTGTAATTATGCGGGCGAGAATAGCGCGGATGGGAGGGACGTTCCCTCTCCTATTGTATAGCTCAATCGATATGCCCAGTATCGCATCAACTTTCAAAGAATACTCTCTTAAGAAACGGAGAAACAACACGCATATCCAACGCAATGTTGAAATATAAGAGCTTGTTCAAGTTAGCGAGATAGCAACAGTATAGCGGATGACGCAAACACTGACTCGTCGCCTGCAGCTGTTAGCTGTCTGCGTCACAAGCAAGACGGCAATGTGCGATGCTTGTAAAAGGAAGCGTGTTGATGAGAAGTGCAGGCAGTATAAGTATACGCATATCTAAACATACATTTAAGGCTTATCTACCCATTGTGTCAGAGTTGCACATACAATCATGGAATATTGTCTAACAATTGGCACACACCCAGCGAAACACTCAGTTGCACATTACCATGCAAGTGGGCCAAGTTGTCTACTCGGCAAGACAGCAGCCAGCACCCGTTAAGTTGAGGGAAGAGGCACAGGAAGTTTCTCTTAAGAACAAAACTGATGTGTGTACAGTGTGCTATAAGCGAGCTCAGAAAGGTTAGGGTCACAACAGGTTCCTATATTTTAATTCCTACCATTCGGTTCCTTGGATGAAATCAAGAACATGAACAGGCATATAGCGAGTTATTTTCTTCATAGCCACTCTAAGAACAAAGAGGCTTAAATTGTTCTATGGGAAGGAAATCTAGGGCGCGTATTCACAAAAAGCTCTTACGCTGGAATTGTTCGTAAGGAAAAATTCCAGCCAATCCTGAAGCCGGACATTAATAGCGAAGCCGGCCGGCCTATGGCGAAGAACGCTTACGAAAGAAACATTTTGTGAATTCGGCCCCAGATCCGCTGGAAACCATTAGTTACACTGACAAGTGCAATAAGGACTGAGACAACTTTTTTTAATGGCCGGAAAGTTCAGCCCGAGTCGCTATAGCTCCGAAGTAGATAAGAACAAGGCCTTAAATATGCACCGAGCCGCGCCCCTTTGCACTAGATGCGTGTGAACCAGTTTTACTTTTGCTACTCGCATGTCCAACCATCTACAGTGCATCTCGATCGCGGAGCTATACGTACTTGCGCGCAGCCCACGTACGTACGAGTTTCTGCTTTCAAGCGAGCGAGGCAAAAATACAGGAATTCACAGAGCGATAAGGGTTGCGTCTTGTGCATGCGAAACTGTATACGCCGCAGTCGCGCTCCCATCTGAGCTCGCCTATATAACAATTACGTTTTACGAACCGTTCTGTGCGCGTTTATATACACACATATATATTTTATTTCTGGAAGCGTACCCTTCTGTGTTACTTCCCCTTCGTTCTCCTCCTTTCCTATGCAAATCACACGCGTTTCTTGCGTTCTGTATCGCAAGAGCATCTTCGCACTTATATCTGCGCCCTGTATAGCTATATCGGAGCAGTGCATGGGCACGGCTTTGTGGCACTGCAAGGACCTGCAGGCCGAGATGATATCTTCTGATAGCCGACCATATACCTGTCTTCGAATAGTGCACTCAGCGACCATTTGCGGCTAAGCGGAAGCTTAAGCATATAGGAAGAAGTCCGTTATATTCTCGGAGCGGCAGGGTCGTGATTTTCTTGATAAGTTCATCCGGTTCGGAAAAGTCGTTGTAACGGTTGCTGAAAGCAGTGTGAAAGCGCGGTTCGGCACATTTTTGGAGCATGCCTGCTTTACAACGAATCTGCCACACGAGACAGGCATAGAGCTGAGTTTGAAATTGTGCACCCTGCCGCTGCGGCGTAAGTCAACACCACCTAGATAGCACAAGGCCTGGTCACTCCAATCCATGACGTCATGCTCCCTGCCATAGAATCTAACGGGGATGCTCCCGAGTAAGCCGTGGTGAATTCGACGCCACCGCTTTCGTCGCGTCAGCCTTGGCAATGGAAATTTCGGGCCAGGTAACATGACGTCATAAATCGAAGTGAACAGGCCTTGTGCTATCTAGGTGGTGTTGGGGAAGCCCGAAGAATACGCAGTTAAAGCGTCACTGCTCTCTTCGCAGAAGAGCGTGCGGCTCTCTTGGAAGCTGTATGCGGCGACCGTGTAGCTCTTACACGTACAGGACCTTACACGCTATCGTGTTTAGAACGGTGGCGTTTCCCTATGTGGGACAGACCGTGTAACATACCGCGTAATGTAGGATTTAAATTGACGGTCAACACCGATGTGCGACTTCCGGAGGTGCATTTTACTTAAGCTCTAGTCCGAACATTCCCGACGTATTAGTCAAAAGCAATTTACCTGCTTTTTGGGAAGGTAAGCTCACTGTGGGAATATAAGGTTTTAAGGTTAGTTCATTCGACCACCTATCACAAACTAGCCAAATTAGCCACCCTGCTAGCTCAAGCATTGTCATTTTCAAGCCTTTTCCTTTGACATTTTTGAAGTAGCAGAAAGAATAATTCGAGGCATTGTCCGAGATCGTGTGGGCCAAGAAATGCCGATGCATTTGATAATGGCAGCGCGCCCGCGTTTTCTTTCTGACGGTGCGTGATTTGACTGATACAGAAACAATAAGAAAAATGGAGAGGAAGCATGTGACTAAAACTGTGGCAAAGCGTCACCGCCAAAAATTTAGTTTTGGTTTTTTTCTTACTTCATCTTGAAATCTCCTTTAGGGAATCCACCATGAACTGTGGTCTTCCAGTTACGAGTATATGCTGTTTCCTCGGTATTGCATTGAACGATACGAGTATTTCTTTGCTCCAAGAATCATATATGGGACAGATGTGAAGGGGCGATGTATGCCGTGCGCAGACATGTGTATTAAAGTGCGCAACTTGGGCGACATTCATGTATTGCTGAAGTACCGCAACATCACTGACCCAGGTAGCATGACAGTGTTACGGTGGCTAGATGGGTAGGTGTGCCGACCGAGCGTAGTTCACCACTTCTCCGCATCATGACGCAAAATTGGCGCTGCGGACAGTAGAACGGTTCAACGGCGCGCAACGGCGGCTGCGCTGTGTAGACGAGCTGCGTGTCTGATAGTATCGCTTGCCTCTGATTGTATCTTTGAAGTGCGCGTTACAATACCGTTCTGAGCAGTGTAGGCCAAGCCAGAATGAGGAATTTGTTGTTGTCGTAGTCAGAAAAAACGAAATGCTGAAGTAAATTTTCTAGCTTGGCAATCGGTCACATTTATTGATATAAACGCGGCGCTCCAGCTCATTGCATTAAAGACGTAAATGCATTTTTTCCATGCATAAAACAATACTGCAATGGTTTTATACGGTATGTGGAACCGTGTTTACATGATGTTTAGCGAGTTCAAATGTTTCAATTTCGAGAAATCCAGCTATTGGTTTTATTGCTGCGTCAGTTACGGTATCTAAATTGGTGCGAGAAGAATTGTGTTGGTAAGTGCATATGGTTCACTGTTTCATTGTAATAAAATAGAGTAATACGTCTTGGGCAAAATTCGTGAATATATTTAAAATACAAGAAACGCTCTCGTAACTTGATTCAGCAAACGCACCAACATAAATAGCCTAGCGCCAGCAAGGCCCGCAACGTTGGTCCACCACATCATAACATTATTCACAGCACACGCCTCCACTTCAGGTGATTCTTCTTCTCCCTGTTGCTTTCGCGCGCCATGTTATTGCCCTTGACAAGAAAGTAAACGCGTATAATTGAATAGAACTTCACAACATTGTTTGTGAGCTCTTTCTTGTGCCGCTTACAGCCGTTCAAATTCGGGGGATTCAGCTGCAGAAAAGGATGCAAAGTCGGCGATACACTGTTCCTTCGTAACTCATTTAAACTGAAGCACAGCTTGAAGGCGTCTTCGAGCGATGCTACCAGTTTCTTTAGTGCTTCAGAAGGGAGCAACAGCCCTGACCTACTCATTCTGTTGAATTTAGTAATGTCCCTGAGAAATCGAAGCACTTGGTTCTTTGCAGGAACTTCCTTGCTACATAGCCTGCTATAAAGAATATCAGCCTAGAATCACTTTTCTTTTCCCTGTAGCAGCGCAGCGGTGCTCGATGTCGCAGGCGCTGAGCACCTCATGTGCGGCTTGAAAATTTCCAACGTCGAGGAGCTCATGGACGTACGCTTTTCGGTGTACCGCTTGCTCATTAACGTCGCCGATACAATCTAGCCACCGTACCGATACTGAGCAAGCTACTGAGCAGCTCGGGGTGAACATTTCCGCTGTCAGACAGTGGAACAATTCCGCTGTCTTTGTCACAAATTTAGAGCCCGACTTGCAGTTCGGAGCGAAGCAGTAGGTCTCCTTGGTGGTCTTGATTGGTGGAGCAACGCCGCCGCTAATCTCGCCGGTCATTTTTCCGAGTGACCTGGAACATTCCACATCACTTAGGAACTTACAAACAGTACGAGGGATGCGGAGCTCTTCACCATTGAAACTGACACGAACAGACGACATACAACTATTCCAATACGGGCTTTATTTTTTTTACTCGCCGCCAGTCCGCCATCCCCCTGTAGCAGACGACGCGCGCTGCGGAACCGTTCTACTGACCGCAGCGCCAATTTTGCGTCATGACGCGGAGAAGCGGTGAACTACGCTCCAGAGGCGCCGGTCGGCACACCTACCCATCTAGCCACCGTAACAGTGTGCCAATGTTGCATAAGGAGGCCTTTACCTCTTACTTTCGAGTGAAGTAAATTCGATGAACTTCAATTCTCTTCAGATGGTGCGCACCAATCACCCACCCCTGTCACACCGTCCGCGTAGTGGCTACACGGGAAACAAGAAAAAAACATGGACGCACTCTTTCTATATCGTGTCGCTCGTTGCACTGAACGCCACGTCATTGCACGGCGAAAGTAAACTAGGGTGAAAGAATGGGTGTTCAGAGGCCTGAACGCTTTCGCGTACTGAGCGTCTTCATCAATTACTCAAATTTCCCCCGCCTTTACCAAGCCGCGCGCGCTCCAAGGAAGGCGAAGACACCATTAAACGCCGACGGAAGACGAACGAACCACCCCATGGCCGTTCTTGTGTTTCTTAGAGCGAAGTGAAAGCCGGCACTGCGGACTCAATTGCTGCGCGTCCCGTCGGAGGGAGATGTGGTCACCCGATGGCTTGTTGTTTTTTTTTTTTTCTTTTTTTTTTTTCGGGGGGACTGCAGCGACCCACTGGAGTGTGGCTGAGGTCCGGAAACAAATATTTCGAGATAATTGCTCGCGGGAAGCTGAGCGTTGACAGGGCCTGACGTCAAAGACTGGGGGTTGCCCTGAGCCGGCAGATGCATCTTCTAGAAGATTCATCCTCCTCCTCGTCGTCCATTTCCTCCTGCTTCTCCTCCTCCTCTTTCTTTTTCGTCTCACTTCATCTCTCTTTCTCTCTCTTTCAGTGCTATGTATGTTTATGATGACAAAAGACCGAAGGCTACGAGACTGCAGGTAGCGACAGTATAAACTTGCATAAAGCGAACAATTAAATTATATATGCCTACTGCTTGTCCTTCGAAGTGATTATCACCGTGGTGAAAATTTGTGGATAGCTGATAACCTTCCCCCTGCGCTTCGTGGTCATCCCGCTTCTCCTCGTTGGCACCACATGCAGTCTCCAACTGTGAGTGTAACCTCAGCTATGCATTTTTCTCTCTCTATCTCTCTCTTTTTATCATTGCCTTCAGGCGAGAACTATCTTAAGCATACGAGTCCTCAGGTCACCTGTTGCTCGAAGAACTTGACGGCAGCGCTTGCGAGTTCCGTTCTTGCGTCAGCACCGTGTATGTAGGCTACACCAAGCCGACTTTAGGAGTTAGTATAAGCTCTGTCTGCACTCTCAGTCGCACATACAGACAAACCACGCACGATACGCGCGCTTTCACAAGTGCGTGCGTGCGTACCTTAGCGCATGCGTACCTATGTGCGTGCGTGCCTGCGTGCGTTCGTACGTATACAAGCGTCCGTGCGTGCTTTCCTACGCACGCGCGTCGATGGGTGTATCGCTGACGTTTGCCGAGTCGAGTCCATCCGTCTTCGTAGATCTTCCGCTCTGGCGCGCTCACGCGCGCGTTCTTCGGCACGCCATTAATTCCTCTTCGTCGTCGTAATTGCTTTCCACCGGTTTTTTTTTTTAAGTGGCGCGTCGGTCCCTGCAGCTCGAGGCGACCTTATTTGCACCATGCGAACCGACTTTCGGAAACGCGGGCGGCTTGGTCCCGCAATGTCGCAGCCGTCGCGTGTACTCACATACATATGGATGTCCGAGCTACTGAAATTACACGCCCCTCGAAATCAATCACCTGGAAGATGTCTGTGCAGACGAAGCCCTTGGACGGAAAACTGTTTGACAACACGTCGCTCTCATTCCTTGTTTGTTTCTTTCTTCAATTCGATTCTTATCAGTTACGTATCTGTCGGCGTGAAAACTGTGAACCGGATTATACGTCGATTGCTTTGACAGCTGTCGACGACGCATACGGTTTCTCCGCTTTCAATGCTTCCGAGCTAAGCTTGACAATCGATTTGTCTTATTTATACTGCTTTTATTAAACTCTTTCGTTCTGCGTGAGCCTTATTGATTTTTTTTTTGTTATTGCCTTACGTATTCGTTAGGCAAGAAGTCACAATGATATTGATAGCTCGCTATTGTGCTGAAACTTTGCGCTCTTGTGCACTTAACGAAAAGGAGCCGCGAGATGTTTTAAAATAAAACTGAGGTCGAAGACCATACTTTTAAGTTCGAGAAACCGAGAAAAGACGATCGAGAAAGCTTCGCAAAAAGCAAACATTTTTAAGTAATTGGCAGAGTGAGATGTCATCGACAGCATGAAGATGGCATTGTATAATGTCCTCACGATGACGTCATCAAGCTATGTCGCTTTCACGATGCAGGCATTACGTATATATTTCGGCCCTGGTCCAAGAGCTGTACCTAGACGGTGGTTTGCGCACGCCAACGACAAAGTGCGGCCCAACGTCGTTCCTACAGGCGTGGCCGTAGCGGGGCCGACGCAGTTACGCGCTTGCATATCGCTTTCCGAGGTCGAGGTGCATATAAGCCGCGGCGTCGGAAGCTTCCGCGGGGCGCTGGGGGAACAAAAGGTCTCCATTGGCGGCGGCGGCTTCCTTTGAGACTCGGAATAGCGACGTCGCAAGCGCTCGCCGCTGTATATATGTGTACGACGATGCGAGAGTCGAGATGATCAAACAAACCCGCCACGGCCGCGTATACTCCCTCGTCAGCGAAACAACGACCAGGACAAAAGCGGCAAAAGGAAAATGGCGGCGACCGCGGAGGACGACTAACGGCTGTCGGAGACCGCGTGCGACAGGAGCGGCGCGGGCGGCCCCAAAGGGATATCACTGTGTCGGCCTGGAGACCGCGACACGTTTCCGCTCCGCTCGTGCACGGTTTTTACGAGGACGCATATATACCGCGGTGCCGTGCGCACAAGGCACAACAAAAAAGACCGCGCCGACTGTCCGGCACTTGGTATATAGGCGAGTGACCGGTGGTCGTCGCCGTCGCCTGTCCGAGGTCCGAGGCGTATAACAGGGAGCGGCGAAATATATATACGCGGGGCTGCAGCAGAAGCAGTGGCGCTGGTTAGCTCCCGTCTCGGCGGCCGGCTGACCGAGAGAGACATATATTAGCCGCGGTGCACCTGCGACGCAGGGCTTTGAGGGCGGAGGCGTATACCTTCGTGTTCAGACTCCAAGAGGCGGGCAACGCGTGAACCTTCGTCACCGGTCGCGAACGCGACGTGTGCCTTATGCGCGGCTGTCGGCCCTCGAGACGAGGCCCGTCGAGGAGGGATGACCCGAACTCCATGGAGTGGCAGTGAGATTCATAAGCACACGGCCTAAACGTGCGATGTGCTTTCTAAGTGAACGTGACGCCTTCCACGCGTGTCGGTGAAATTTTCCTCGTGCAGGGTGGTAGACCTGACTTGATGCATCACCAGCGAAAAGAACAGTTGATAATGTAAGCGACTAATATCCCTTAGAAAAGTGTCGACCCGCAGCGTTCTCAACGTTGTCATGTGTGCCTGGCCATTCAGCTCTAAACATCGATTCAGAGTAAAGTGAACAAGAATACATGCTCGAACATAATGCTCTATGCCGACATCAATACTTTGGGTCGTCAACTACAGATGTCTGCAAGATAAGCCGCCATTGCAGGTTCGTACATTATTTATTATCTCCTCGTCTTTGGAGCGATGGGTTCTCAGAAAGGCGCTCTTTTAGAATACTGCTGGGCGAAATCTTCCTAGCTAAGCTATATCAGTACTGCATTTCCTATCTATTCCCATGTGCATATTACGAGCTTCAAACGCTCTATAGTTCGCCTAGATCCAGTCAGATTCAGTTCGAAATTCATGACGCTTTCAAATACCTCATGTTTACGTGAGAAGTTTCACCGAGAAGAAAAAAAAGTATACACGGCCTCTCCGTTCGCCGACGTCGCTGTACTCCAAGCCGTCTGCCTATTCCCCATAGCGTAACTTCTCTCTCTCTCTCAAATGATCACAGCTGTGCTCAGGCTAATGCAGTCACCGTCGGACGTACGCAGCACAGGCTGCAATCCTTTGACTATATTCCTGCGCCGCAGCGTCCCACGACCTGCGGCAATGTCACCAGGTTCAGGGAGTTAGCTCCCTTGTTATGTGCATCGAGGGGAGGGGTGTACGGCGACGTGCAGCCGAAAGCCGTGCCGTCGACGACTTCCACGGCCGCCTCCTTCTTTGCGAGTATACCGCGGGCTGGCTGTGTGCGGCGCGGCGCGGCGCGGCGCAGAAAACGAGACCGCTTGCATTCCGATTCGGCGCGCTGATAGGGCGCAGAGTTATGGCCGCAGCGACGAGGGTCCCATGTTTCACCCGCCGTGGATGGCCTCGGCCCCAACGGCACCGCAGCGGCAGCAGCCGAGCGCGTACACACTCGAGTGCTGCGGGCCGGACCCCTCCTCCTTGGGGGCCGTGGCGAATGGACGACTCAGTGGCCGGTACCGGACCGTAGACCACTGACGAACCGACCGCGCGGCGCCCGGTCCGGAGCATGCGACGGCGCTCCAAGTTTATGTCACGGCGCCGCTGCAACGGTGATGGCGCGAATGCTTCGTCCCCCCTTTTTTTTTCTGCGTTTATCCGACTACTCCCCTCCGCACGACGCACAGATAGACAGAGAGGTATAGGGCTGACGAACGTTTGACTTTCGCGCATAAGTTTGATGCTGCGGTTTCTTTGTTTCGTTCTCGCTTGCTTGTTCTTTCTTTTAAAGCGAAGCTTTCTTTACGAGCCCTCGAGGACTTTCTTGACCGAAGCAGATGGGTGCTGCTGCTCTCTTGCCCAATCGCTCACGCTTAAAGATTGAATTACGTGCCCGATGGTGGGATCGAACCTAGGTACCCCAGCACAGCTGCCTGATGGTCTAACCATTAGGCCACAGTAACACGTATACTTCTATCGTTGCCAACGCCAACTAGCTCTTCGAAATGAACACCATGTGTGTCACATTGGGTGGCACTGGCGCGCAAGAACACTTGCGCGCGCGCCATGCAGTTTCCTTTACGTCAAAGAAGCAGGAATGAAATGGGCAAACTTAAAGCATTTGATTAACCGCTTCACGATAGTGTACCTCCACATAGACTTCAAGATGTGCGTTAGATCTGCATATTTATTTCTCTTGCAGCGAAGCTGTTAGCCCCCAGTTATTCGGGATTTTTCGTGGGCTCGTTCGGTGCTCACCGAAAAACAGTACCGCCACCTAGCGGTCGCGGCTACTCAGACATACCTCAAACGGCAGCTAGAAAATGGCTTTGTCTTTGAGTTTCCGCGTAATACGAATATGTTTTGTCGCATATTCCAATTACAATACGAAGCTATCATGTCTGCAGCTTGTGTGTAAGTCGCACTTACGAATAGTCTGACGCAATTTAATTTGAACAATTCCATTAGTTCGATGAGGCACTTGCGCTTGGCGGAGGGCCTAGGAGAATGGGGTTGTATACCGCACTTCCGCACACGTGTGTGCACGTGTGACGTACGTCGCTTGTGGTGATGGGCGTGATGGTTTTTCTCTAACGTCGGCAACAGCTTCGCTGCACTTCCAATTGCACAGGGTGAAATGGAGGCGGATTTTCTGAATTATACAGGAGTTTGGATGGAAGGGGGAAAATGTCTGTTCATATCGTATACGAAGGCATTATGATATGTGATGTATATCCAGCGCCGACGTTTGGCAGGCGTTTTCTATTGTGCACAGGCTTAATCTCATGAATCTCAATCATGATTCCGGACATGGGATTTATCGTCCCGTAGCAACACTGGTGATGTGAGAGACGCCGCATGCAGTGAGGGTCCCTAGGTCAATTTTGACCACCAGGGATTCCTTCGTGCTCATGTAGCAGAACGCCAAATCTACATCCACCGAGCAAACGCAGTGGTTGGCGTTTATATTGCCACTATATATATATATATAATATATATATATATATATATATATGAACGAGAAGAAAGGGAACCGAGGTGCCCGATTTTTTATTAATGCTATCATAAGAAGCCAACAAACACTGACACCAAGAACATCGGGGACATTACTTGTACTTACTAATTGAATTAAAGAAATGATAAATTAATGAAAGTGAAAATGGAGTAAAAAACAACTGGCCGCAGGTGGGTTCGCATTACGCGTACGATACTCTCACCATTGAGCTACCGCGGCGCCGTTTTCCCATCTACTTTCTGGGGTATTTATGTCTTACAACTAGAACCGTGGGAGTGTTAGCCAGCGCCACCACTCACAAACCTTGGCGGCGGATGTGGAACACAATTTGTGCCGCAGGCGTCACGAGTACGTGATCTTTTTGGGTGAGGGAAACTGGTCAATAAACCCACATATGCTACCTGAAGGCATCAATGTTGCCGGATTCGAGCTCTCGTTATGTAATGAACCAGAAGAAAGGGAACCGATCGAGGCGCCCGATTTTTATTAATCATATCGTAAGAAGCCAACAAACAATGACACCAAGAACATCATAGGGGAAATTACTAGTACTTATAAATTGAATTAAAGAAATGATAAATTAATGAAAATGAAAATGGAGTAAAAAAAAAACAACTGACCGCAGGTGGGGAACGAACCCACGTCTTCGCATTACGCGTGCGATGCTTTCACCATTGAGCTACCACGGCACCGTTTTCCCATCCACTTTCTGGGGTATTTATGTCTTACATCTAGAACCCTAGCTGCATGGGAGTGTTAGCCAGCGCCACCACTCACAAACCTAGGCGGCGGGTGTAGGAACATCCTTTCTGCCGCAGGCATCACAGAGTACGTGATCTTTTTGGGTGAAGGTTCCCCACCTGCGGTGCCCCACCTGCGGCAAGAACAAAGAACAAAGAACATATCCAAGAACAAATTGCGCCTTGAGAAGTTGAGAACGGAAGTTGATTGGGAGAGGCTTACTACCCCACCCCTAGATGTAATTCTCGCTCTCTCTCTCTGGCTCATGCGAAGCCGCGCCCGCGGTATCACCTGTAACGGCCGGCCACTCGGGGGTAAGGACGATAAGAATTCTAAACAATCCAAATATACTTCGCATGAGGTTCCCTGAACTCTACATATACGCAACTTGACCGACAGGAGTTCGACACGCGGCGTTGCGCTCGCCTTACATAGGAGGGCACGCACATCGCGTGAAGCGAATAAGACGTATAACGGAAGCCACCGCCAACACCATTACGCGTTCATGAACCCACTGCCGCAGGAATCGGTCGGCTTCCTGAATGAAAGCTCCGCGAAACGTATGCGCATATCGCGCGTATATGCACACACGCATTCGCGCGTATATATACACACACTCGCGCGAGCGAGCGCACGCGCTCGCGGCTACTTTGTCATTCAGATCGCGCGAGCGCCATTCAGCAGCCAAGAAGGGAAGACAGGGCGCATCTTCACCGGCGGCCGTGTCCCTTCCTCGCCCGCACGGCGCATAATAAAGCGATTGATCACGCCGCCAAGTGTTGCCGATGCCGCGCAGTCATCAAAGCGTATAGACACAGACACACACGCACACGTTCGGCGAGCTGTATATGGTGGAGGATAGTCGAGCTGTCGCGTGAGAATGGGAGGAGTGCGTTTGAGATGAGCGGTGGAGAGTAGTATACGCTGAGAAGCATCCGCGCGCTTCTCCTCCGAGCTGATGGTATACCGCTGTCATCGTCAACGGCCTGCTTTACGGCGGAGGAAAGGAAGGTACATGGCAACGCTGTCCCGTCACTTGACGTCGCTCATTACGCACCCCCAGGGGAAGTCGCGCCGTTGTGGTGCGCGGTCACCGGCTCTGTATGGAGAAGAGGTCGCCACTGAGGAAGAGCACGAGACCGGATCGCACGTTGCCTCCGTCGCTCACGCGATCGCACGAGCTGGAGCGATAGGGTGGTCATGTACTCAGGTCGGTGAAGCGCTGTTACAGTAAGCCGACGAATGTGAATATAAGAATACGATTGTTCTTTTTTTGCTAGAGTGCAATGTTGGAGGGAGCTAAATTTCTTAGCACCCACATGCGAAGCTATAGCGAATCTTCGAGTGAAGTGAACAGCTGTAATTTGAGGTCCCGGCTGTAGTTATCGGATAATACAATAAAATTTGCATTGGCGGTCTTAAAACACCAACTATAAGAACTTTTGTGAAGTGTGAAGATTTGAGTACTTCCAATCCACCTAGAAATAATCTCGGTAATGATAAAAATAGGGGTAGTCCGAATGGGGTAACCTAACCGTGCTGCATGGCGTTGCACACGTACTTGTGCCGTGAAGGTGTAATGATGCTTTCACGTCTTTCTAAATTATTCTGCACAAAAAAAAAATCTATGCCGGATGAAACTTGATTGCTAGAGGCAACGTAATTCTTGTTCCTTTACGGAACAATACACACGGAATACACACGGAACCGTTTCAATGTACCCACTGATATGCTCAGAATGTTGGGGACCAGGAATAAATGCCCAGCCGGAAGCAATCTCGTTTTCAAAACAGAGCACGTCTTCAAAATAGATCGGCTGACTCGTGCCCGTTCCTGTCACGCTATCGGCGTTTGTTGAACCTTGGTTTCAAAACACTGTATAAGGACAACTCAAGCGTTTAGCGCGGACAAAAAGTGGCTTCCAATCCATTCCAATTTCTTGGCACGCCACAAAGAACGAACTGTCCACTCGCATTTCACGAGCGGTGCGCCTCTAATTGAAGCCGGTCGACCGAACACTGCGTCGTGCACGCCTTCGCATTGGCATCTGCACAGCTCTTGCGAACGTCCGCGTAGCCCCTGCAGCTCGGACGGAGTCCGAGGCAAAAGGCACAAAGACGCGGACGCCGTTCTCAGGACCTCGCTTCACGGGACACGAATGGCGACCTCGTCCCGCTGAGTAAACGATGATCCCCGCTGCCAAAGCTCGTAAGGAAACTGCGGTAAGGCAGTCACGCGTAACAAACCTGTTCGACAGATCCATTTCCAGTCGCTGTTGCCGCCGCCGTTACCGTCTCCACTAAATTAGCCGCGCATTGTCTCCCCGCACGTTTCTATAGCGCAGGGAATACGTTTCGGGACACGACAGTATGACCGATGACCTGCCACAATGCTATAGGTGGACGCCGGGAAGAGGTACTGAAAAAAAAAAAAGCATAAGTGAACCAATGAGGTAGGAATTCTTGGTGACCACAACAGCGAACTTGCTCTTCGGAGAGATGCATTCCTCATTGTATAGCTGGCAGCACTGGTTCTACTTACGGAAAAGGCTGGCAATAATGATTGCACTGAACAGGTCGATGTTCGACACTTCCACGGGGAACGTGTTTTCGAATTTAACGTTAACTTTGAGAAGCACCGTCTATTGTAAGACATAAGCTTAGGGACATAAACTCATTAGTGTCATGTGCTGTCTGTTGCAGGTAAGTGTAACCAGCCACTAGTGGGGCGGCTTTATGCTAGTGGGCTTGTGGAATATTGTAGAAGCACTATAGAGGCTGCATAGGGGGGCATCTGCATATTCTCAAAGCATGATAGACGCGCCAAGGACAGAATTACCACACAGTACCCTGTGTGCTTCACCTATGGTCAAAGTGGGCAGCATCCACTTTTATTTTCGTGTGACCACATGGTGCGCCTTCGAAGAACTAAATGCATTACCGTTCATTAATGAAAATATGAAGCGAATTTCTTATTTTTCTTTTCAGAGAATAATTATGCTGTGATACATGTTATTCCTTAATACAAGCAATTATCCCTTCAGACATTCGCACACTAGAAATTAATTGTGGCAATGGAGAACTGGTGTTATACATTGTAGAGGACCTGCATCGTCAGAACAGTCATTTACGTACTGACAATAACTACAGGAAAGCAATATGCGATATCGTGGTCATAAACTGCCAAAAAAACAAAAACAAAGAAAGACGGGCGCAAGCGTGCTCATGATCAGGCAGGCACATTGTAGAAATCATCGGCGCAAATCTGCCGGCAGCCTTATGCACAGTACTACCCGCACTCTTCGTCAATCGGTCAGATTCTTTGCGATCAGCCACCAAATCGAGATGCAATAACATCTCGCCATGCTCGAAATAAATCCGGGCCCATATTCACAAGTTCTTACGCTGAACCTTTTCGTAAGAGCATACGCCAGGCAATCGTTATTGCTGACATATCCTTAGCGAATGCTGCCGGCTTTTGACAGGCGTCACTATGCTAACGAAGCTTGGTTGACGTGGTTAACAAGCTCCGAAATTAACTGCTATGAAACCCGAGTATAGGGTCGTTTTGCTTAAGGAGAACGCGACAGCTAGTGGCAAGTACTGAAGCAACTCCAGATGTCTAACTCGGCGCGCATTACCTCTCTCTATAATCCCTGGCCCTCCGCACAACGATCACAACCTGGCACGATCACAACCCGCTGTTAAGTTTGTCGCTTTTTGTGGTCTAACAATGTATTGCCGTGTTTTTCTAAGCCTGCGTGTGGCGCCACCCTCGCTATCTTGGTAAACGACCGCGCGCCCGAATCCTCGGGCCTCAACCCCTCGCGCCCTGCCAATTGTATTAGCGTTTTGAGGTCGTTCAGATGCCCACGCACATCACGAAACGAAACAAGTGTACAGCGCCTAAAGCGTGTCGCGGTTCCAGGCGGCCACTGGTGGAGAGCACAAGTACACGTGTTCGCTTAGTGTTTCCTTAATTAATTGAGTTCTGGGGCTTTAGTTGCCAAACCTACAATTTTATTATGAGGCGCACTATAGTGAGGGACTCCGGATTAATTTTGACCACCTGGGGTTCTTTAACGTGCACCCAATGCAAGGTATAGGGGCGTTCTTGCATTTCGCCCCCATCGAAATGCGGCCGCCGAGGCCGGGATTCAATCTCTCGCCCTCGGGATTAGTAGCACAACACCACAGCCACTGCGCCACCACGGAGGGTGACGTGCTCCCTGACAGTCGTCCGTGCAGAGAAGTTGCGATTCTTGATGACGAGTGCAGCGCCTTTTATATACAGTATGTACATAACCTCGAGGTTGTAGTAGCTTCCTGCATCCGTACACCGCATAAAACCTTCTCCGAGTACACAGCCGAGGTGCCTGTCAAGTGGTGTCCGCCCTGAGAAGCACTGTCGGGGCTTGCCAGAACAAAAAGTCCGAGTATATCTAGCACGTACGCGCAGAAGCATACAGGTACACAGCCGTAAAGTGGCCGAGCAGCGGCAACGATGTCCATGAGAGAGGAAACCCTGCAAATTTTCTTTTCCTTAGTTTTTTTTTTTTTATTTTTTGTAATTCTCGCAAAGAGCGACTGGAGATCGAGACGACTCATGCGCACGCGGACACACACCACTTTGCTGGAGGCATAAGGCAGAGAAGAAGAAAAAAAAAAAGGAGCGCAACCGTGGGCCGCCTGCCAAGCGCCATTAATCTGTGTCTGCTACGGGCTTCTGGACCGACCTTGGTATCCTCTGCAAGCACCGGCTGAAGGCAGGGGATAGGGGTGGAAAAAAAAAGCGGGGGGGTTGCAAGTGGTTGCGAGCACGTACGGAACCCGGTGCTTCTCAAGGGCACCACCATTCGAGGCGTCGTCGTCGCAAGCACAGCCTGGCGCACGGTGGCAGCGCGCGCACGAGAGCTGCTTGAGACATCCGAGAAGACAAAAAAGAAAGAGTGGAAGCATTCCTGAGGCTAAGATAGTGAAAAAAAAAAAGCAAATATCGTTAAAGGAAGGACTACGTCAAACGAAAAAAAAAAAAAAAAACGCTAAAAGTTCAAAGAAACAAATAGAGGTGCAAAGTGTCCCTGTCGCGCCGCAGTCGTCGTCGTCGTCGTCACCGTCGGCGGTGGTGTGGTGTCGTTATCCCGCCGCCGGCGTCAGCGTCGCCGCCGCCGACACGGTCGCAATCGTGCCGTCGTCACAGCCCGCTCGCCAATGCGGGAGAGTCCTCACGCTTGCCAGAAGGCATGGCGCGCGAAGTCGCGCGCGCCTGCACCTTCGGTTTGCGAGAGATAAGACACGACGTCGCCCAGTTCCGACGCCAACTTGGCCATGGCTCGGTTCCAAGAGTTGCGCAGAGGTCCGCGTTTTCTCTTCTTTTTTTTGCTTCGCTTCCACGAAATGGGCGTACACGGAGGACGACAGCATGGGCATAGCCGGACCTGTGAGAAAGGAGGAGGCGGGAAAAAGTTTTGCAGAGCTATTGATATCGGCGCTTGGGAGATCGTTTTCAAAGCACGCTATATAGTGTGCTGGCAAGTGCATGGGCGCTTCGTGTAAACGCCAGAGAAGTCCTAGGTTTGTAGAATATTTTGACTAACGGCCGCTGGATCCAGCGGCCGTGTTCGAATTATTAGTGATGTGTAAGAGAGAAGTTGCCGATGGTATTGATGGTGACAGCGTTATAAACTTGTCTTTTTTCAAGACACATACATGTCTTGTGTCCTCGTCCTAAGCAGCTGTTAAACCCTGTCATCACGCAAACTGTATCCCATTAACAACGTTCGAATAGTAATAAGGTGTTGTGACTTTACCAAAGTGGATTATTAAAAAGTTAAAATGTCGTGAGACATACAGGAATGAAAGAACGGAGCGGGACACACGTCCCTTTCCGCGTCCTTTTCCCATGTGCCCCGTTCTACTGTTTAAATCCTGTATATTTGGCGATATTTTAACTTTTTTAATATGTACCGACTGACGCAAACTTCTACCCTTCAGGAAATTTTAGACTTGAAATTATTAGCAGTGGCCTAACAAGGGATGTCTCAAGCTGAAGCCAATAACGTTTCGACAAGGAACTTGCCTTCTTCCGGGCAGACGAACACGTGTCCTCTTATCCATGACGAAAGCCTCTGCTCTGACTAAGGCAAGTCTCCTTGTCCCTCACGGAGACACGTCCACTTGTCTCTCACGAAGTCCCCTTCCCTGACGAAGAACTGTGCCGTTGTCGCAACGTTGGCTCCAGCCTCAGAGATGCCTTGTTCGACTACTGCCTATTTCTAGAAATATCTATATTTAGGTCACCAGAAACCACCGCAAACTATTTGTTGGAAGTCGTACGTTGAAGAAGATTTTACATATATTCAAGAAATGCATCAGTATTGCCATCAGCAGTATGCAAGTATATTGCGATGTTACGGCGAATCACGCTAACTACTTCGTAATCACTGCATACAACACAACGATCAGACCAAAGTTCATAATAAAGGCTTTTTTTTTACTGTGCAGCGATACATCGCCACCGCGTTATCCCTTTCTAAATGTCCAGAACCCTTAATACGTGCCGAGTTCACATGAAAAACGTTTTGTGAGCTATTGGTAGGCTAGATGCTCGACATGTTGTCATCTCTATACGCATGCTGAAAAAAAAATAATTTTGTGCTGAAATATTGCACGACAGTGTTATTCTTGATGTGACTTCATTCAAGCCTGTAGAGGCAAATGTATGATGTTTTACGAACAATTTTGGAAGGCAATATTCGTACCTTACCTCCTCCATTCTTTTACACTGAAGTCCTATAACTGGGTTTGCTTATTAAACGAGTGATTTGGATAAAAAATAATTATGGGGTTTTACGTGCCAAAACGACGATCTTATTGTGAGGCACACCGCAGTGGGGCACTCCGGAATGATTTAGACCACCTGGGGTTCTTTAATGTGCACCTAAGGTGTCTTCGCATTTCGCCCCCATCGAAATGCGGCCGCCGTGGCCGGGATTCGATACCTCGTGCTTAGCAGCTCAACACCATAGCCACTCAGCAACCACGGCGGGTGAGTGATCTCGATCTCGATCAGTTTGAGAAAGGACAGATTGTCTAATAGTTGAAGAAATGTTACGTGATTTTAAATGAACCCATTGGAGTATTTTGGATCACCTCAACCACAATTGACGCGGATGTTTTAATAAGCAGAATAACGCGTAAAAAGAACAGATACCAAACGCGTTCTGCAGTTTACAAAATCTTTTCTCAGCGTAACGATCGCTTCGAAAATCTGACGGGTTTAGATTTCTCCATGTTTGCCCAAGCATCGCCGTATGTATACATGCAAACAACGAATGCAATGGCGAGTCTATCAATAGCCGTTTTTTTTTTTTCAGCAACCTCTGATGCTGGCAGAATAAATCAGTTTTGTCATTTTGGCTGAGTTTAGCTTCGCTAAACAGGACTCGATACGCTAGAGAGTGCGGTCGTCGATTGCGCATAAGCAACGGTATACGCTCGCTTTCGACCTCCTGAAAGCGAGCGCGAGATTTCGTGAAACTACGGCATTTGCGGATGTCGCCGGTCTGTCCTATACGACTGTACGTGCCTTGAGTAGACAAGGACGTGGCCCTATCCTGATTTTGTTTGTGCAGATAGACGCAGGACTCCGAACCGGTAGCTTGCCGTCAGGTATAACCAGAAAATGAAGGTCGTTTCTTCGGCCGACAGACAATTTTTCAATCTTTTTTTTTCTCGTTCCGCTTGATCATCGTCATAATAATCCTCATCATCAGTCTATCCTTACGTCCTCTGCAGGACGAAGGATTCTCCCAGCGACCTCAAATTACCCCTCTCTTGCGTTAGCTGATTCTAAGTGGTGCAATCAAATTTTCTAGCCCATTCTGCAACTCTAATAGACCACCGGTTATCTACCCTACGCATTAAATGGCCTGCACAGCTCCATTTTTATGTTTCTCCTAATGTCTAAACCACATCGTCGTCTTCCTGTCTCTTAACGCTACGCCTAACATTTCTTTCTGCTTAATACGTGTGGCAAAATGCAGCACATGCTTTTATTTGTTTCATATTTGGGGAAATATTATTATCAACTATCGCGTGTCTCGAGGTTAAAGCCTTCATTGGCTTATTAATTAACAGGGCGAGAGTAAGTAAGGTTATTTGATGCCCCTTTTCTTTGGACATATATTGCCACACTGTGTGGAACTACTTCAACTGAGTACGCGACAAATATCCCCATTACCACTGGTCATTCGATCAGTCGGCGGCGAGCGCATAGGCTATCACCAAAACTGGTGACATGGTGCCTAGGATAACTGCGTAATAATAAGGAGCGAAGAAAAGATTAACACCATGCAGACGTCGTGTTACAATGCCACTGGTGTGCTTTTTCTGCATAGGAAACATCGATGGCTTCCTTTCTTGGCGTAGGTATCCGCGAAGGACCTTGGATGTTTGCTATATAACAACCTCAGAACCAAACTTGACATTTCAATATATATATATATATATATATATTGTAATGCAATAACGGAGACACAGCGACAGCACCCGTTCCTGGGCCGGCTGTTCTATTCTCTACCTCGTCGTCTTCTCTTTCTCTGAGCGCGCCCGCAGTCCGAGCGCCCGAGCCTAGGTGTGTCTTTTTCTTCATTACAATATATATATATATATATTTTTTGTGTGAGAGAGAGAGAGAATTAACTTTATTAATGGTCCTGAAGGGGCCTGGGCACCCCTTACGGGGGCCGGCCCGGTGGCTCCACCCATGTGGGGACTGGGAGTCGGAGCTCGCCAGCCACCTGTTGGGCCTTCTGGACGGCCTGGTGTTGAAGGGCCCTGTCGGGGCTCCTGAGGTGGTTGATCCAGTCGTCCTCGGTGGCAGGAGACCCGAAGCAAGCGTTTAGCGCGGGACACTGCCACAGCATGTGATCTAAGTCGCACTTTGGATTTTGGCATTTAGGACATTCTGGCCTTATATCTGGGAGGTATTTGCTGCATATATAGGGGTTGGGGTAACTGCGCGTTTGCAGCAATCTAAGCGTTAATTGTTGTGCTTTATTTAGTTTTGGGTGAGGTGAAGGGAATTCCTTTCTCGATAACTTATAGTGCGAGCAAATCTCGTGATAGGAGAGGAGTGGCTCCGGGTGCGTGTTGGGGCTCCCGGTCGGTGAGCCGGCCCGCGTCCCCGCGCGGCGCGTAAGATCTCGCGCGAGGTTATGGGCCAGCTCATTGCCGTTGGGGACCCCTGGTTGAACGTTGAGGCCTTCATGCCCCGGGAACCAGTGGATGTGCTTGTCTTCGTTTATTTGAGCGGAAGCTAGAATGCTTAAGGCCGCCTGGCATAGTGTACCGCGGCGGTATGCCAGTGCAGCGGGTTTGGAGTCGGTAAATATTGTGTCGCGCTGAGGGAGGGCTAGAGCAAGGGCAATAGCCACTTGTTCGGCCTCGCAGGCTTTCTTTGTTTGTATGGTAAGAGCATTGAGGGCTGTCCCGTCTGGGGCGACCGCCGCAGCCGCAAAGTAGGGTTTGTCTGCGTATTTAGCGGCATCTACGAAAGCCACGTCTGTCGCGTGTAGGGTGGCCGCTTTTAGTAAGGCTTGAGCGCGTGCCCTTCTTCGAGTCTGATTATGCACCGGGTGCATATTCCTGGGGAAGGGTAGTACTGTGATTTTAGCACGAAGGTGTTGCGGTAATGGTGTTGGGTCATTGACTTGAGTTGGGATAGGAAGACTTATGTGTGAGAGGAGGTCCCGGCCCGCAGCTGTCGAGGACAGGCGTATGAGCTGGGACATTCTTTGTGCTTCTGTGATTTCTTTGAACGTATTGTGTACCCCAAGGCCTAGCAGGCGCTGCGTGCTTGCCGTCATGGGTAGACCAAGTATTCGTTTAGTGCATTTGCGGATGAGGTTGTCCACTTTAGTTTCATCGCCTTTGCTCCACGGGTGAGCGCAGGCAACGTAGTGAATGTGGCACATTAAGAACGCGTGAAAGATGCGTAGTAAGCTCTCTTCTGTGAGTCCCGCGTGTCTATTAGCGACGCGTCGGGCGAGGTGAATGACTGCATCAGCTTTTTTGATGAGATGTGAGACTGTTAAGTCGTTTTTGCCATTCTCCTGCAGGGTAACGCCCAGAATTCGAACCGACGACACTATCGGGATATCCGAGCCGTCCGTTGTGGAGAGGTGTATAGTTGGTTCGCGGTTGTTGCGGCCGTGTTGCGGTGGCAGAAGCAGCAACTCGGACTTAGCTGTGAGAGTCTGAGGCCCGTGGGCTTTAAAAAGTTTTGTACTGTATTAATTGCTTCCTGAAGGCTTGCTTCGATTTGTGCGTCGCTGCCTGCGTTGCGCCAAAGAGTAATATCGTCGGCGTAGAACGCGTACTCTACGCCTTCGATATGTTTCAGCTTTTGCGAAAGTTGTCTTTAGGGCTAAATTGAAAAGAAACGGTGAGAGCACCGACCTTTTCGGGGTGCCGCGCGGGCCTAGGTTGTAGGTGTGTGAGTTGAGATCTCCAACTTTAAGTGTAGCCGTTCGGGCTCTTAGGAAAGAGCGGACGTATTCGTAGAAGCGTCGACCTAGGCCTGCCTCCTGAATCTCGTGTAGTATATGAGCGTGGCTTACGGTATCGAAAGCTTTCTCTAAGTCGAGAGCTAGAATTGCTTTGAGGTCTTTACTCCTTACTCTAAGTAACGTCTTCTGCAGCATGAGGAGTACGTCCTGCGTGGCCATAGCCGGCCTGAACCCGACTTGATTGAATGGGAAGAGGTGCTCTTGCTCTGCATGTTTTGTGACTCGGCGGAGAATGACGTGCTCCATGACCTTACCCACACAAGATGTGAGGGAAATCGGTCGTAGAGAGTCAAGCTCCAGGGGTTTGTTTGGTTTGGGAATGAGAATGACGATCGCGGCCCTCCATTCTGGCGGGACACTCCCTCGCTTCCAAACCTCATTCATGTGGGTGACTAGTGATTCAATGTCATTGTCAGCCAGGTTGCGGAGTAGCTTGTTGGTGACTCCGTCAGGACCCGGGGCTGACTTAGTGTTGAGCTCTGCTATTACCGCGCGTATTTCAGCACTGGTTATAGCCTCCTCAAATGGGTCGTGAGTGGCCCCCTGCGTAAGGTGGGTAGTCTTCATGCGAGCTAGGTTCTGTGCATAGATACCAGGCTGCTGTTGCTCCTAAAATCTGCGCATCTGTAAGTTGCTGCCCTCGCGCTTTGTGTAACAGTCTATCTAGGGTTAGTCGTTGCTCTGACTTGATGGGCTTGTCGCCGAGCAGGTGCTTGAGAAGGTCCCATTTTAGGCCTTTTCTCATGCGTGCGTCGAGCGAATTGCACACCTCATTCCACTGTTGGCATGCTAGTGTCTGGCTGTACTCTTCGATTTGTCGGTTGAGCAATGCAATTCTTTTTCGTAGCCTACGATTGTGTTTTTGTGTTCTCCATCTTTCTTGAAGACTTTTGTGAGCCTCCAGGATATGTGCGAGGTGGCTGTCCATGTGGTCGATGTTGCGTGTTGTAGAGATGTTTTTGGTAGCTTGTTTTACGTCCCGCTGTAGTCTTGTAAAGTGTTCAGCGAGGGAAGAGTAATGATTGGTGTCTTGTTTTCGAATTTGCCTAAAGTAGTCCCAGTCTACTATTTTAAAGTGTCTGGGTTCGGGGCTGCTTATATTGAATGTAGTGCTACAGATAAAGTGATCGCTACCTAAGTTAGCTTGCAGGTTAACCCATGTGGGATTCGATACGTTGCGTACCAGGATCAGGTCAGGGGATGAGTCTCGTGATACTGAGTTACCTATGTGTGTGGGGGTAGAGAGGTCGTTAAGTAACACTAGATTGTGTTGAGTGATGTGCGTTTGTAAGTGGCGTCCTTTCTGTGTTGTGCGATTGTATCCCCAGTCTACGTGGGGGGCGTTGAAGTCCCCCGCGATGATGAGGCGATGGTTGCCTGCTATCTGCGTCGCTTTAGTTACTAGTGTGGTGAATGTTTCTGTACTGTGCGAAGGTGAACTGTACACGTTAAGGATAAATATAGATTACTTAATGTGAGCGTTGGGGATGATTTCTAACATCTGATGCTCTATTTTGAGGTCTGGGCGTATTGCATGTGTCGTGTTTGAGGCTTAGCCACACAGGTGGCTATGCCTCGAGCTTTGTTCCCACAGACGGCCTCGACTCTATATCCACGAAGAGCGAATCGGTCGATACGCGTTTCCTGCAGGAGAATGACGGCCGGTCGTTGGGTTATAGAGCCAATGAATTGTTGTAACGTTTCTCTCCGCGTGCGGAGGGTACTAGTGTTCCATTGCCAAATTGTGAATGATTGTGACGACGCCATTTTAAGGCCTAGGTATTAGCCCAGCGCGCTTTACGCGTGCCAGGTCCTCCTCCAACACCTTAGTCCTCGCGTCTATTTGTGCTGGCCATGTAGCCAGCTCGTTAAGTTGTTTCTGCATGCTCTCGAGTTTAGCGTTGAAAGCGCCATACTCGGTCATGGTCTCCGCGCGGTACTTTTCTAGTATCGCGTATATGTTAGCTGTAAACCGTTCAAATTCGGATTGCTCTTCGGCCTGAGGCGTCAGGCCTGCTCGTTTCTTAGCGCCGCGTATCGAGACGGGGCCGCTGCTAATGCTACCCTCGCGCGATGAGGGGGCCTGTTGTTTTGCTAGCTCTTCTTTAAGCGATTGGATTTCTTTAGCTTGCTCGGCATACATGCGTTTTAGCTGCGCTAGTTCTGGGTCAGGTTGCTGTGGCAAGTGTCCCTGACGCTGCGCTGCGCGGGTCTCACCTTTGCCTGCCACCTTGTCGGCCCAGGTAGGCTTGTCAGTGGGGGTGGGAGTTCGTTGGTCTGGGAGAGGTCCTTGGGTTTCGGTAGTCTTGGCAGGAACCGGGCTGGGTCCTGGGGTGGGTGTTTGCTGCTGGTCTTGCTTTCGTCGGCGACGGCGCTGACGACGGCGGCGCACCAGGTAAGGCAGCGGTAGCGATGTCGGCATTCGCGGTCGCCCGTGCGGTGTGCTTCGCCGCATAAGGCACACACTGGTTGGTTGCACACGTGTGGGTTGTCCGTTGGTAAGTGTCCGCATTGTTCGCATACCTTGGTTGAAGGAGTGGGGCACACGTCCTGGCGGTGGCCCACTTGGCCGCAGTTGCGGCAGGTGTCGATTTGACGCTTGTACAACGTGCAGCGGTAGATGACCTGGCCGCAGTAGACGTAGTTGGGCACTTTGAGCCCGTTGAAGATCAGAATCACCGTTGCAGTGTTCTTGATGCGGCGCGCTCCCAGTAGGCTTGGGTTTCGCGGTTGAATTAGCATGCGGTTGAGTGCGGCGTCGTCGAAGTCAGTGTCGACGCCGCGAATCACGCCTCGGCTCGTGATACCGGCAGGCGAGAGGTAGGCCGTGACCGGGTGTTTCTGGTCGGTAAGGATGATCTCGGTTACTCGACTGTACGCTGCTGCATTAGTAGCGCTGGGCGTACTGACGACAAAGATATTCTGCATCGAGTTGGGACAAATAATGTCCTCCTCCGTTACCGACGGCGCTAGCTGAGCTGCCATGGTTAATGCGGCGAGAATCCTGTGCGGGCTGCAGGCTTGCACGTTGAGGCCGCCGCCCGGACGTACGATGACTCGATTGTGACTACGTGGCATTGCCGGCAGCCGCCTAGCAGCTGCGACGTGTCTTTGAGAAAGAGAGAAAAGATTAAGGTGATGTACACAAAAATGCTCGAATGAAAAGGATGCATAGCCTACCTGATTAACTCAAGCAGGCTATAGGTGACTATTTGTCACCGCCCCCGTTTCAAAGGGGGTGCAATAAATCATCGTGATCGTGGAGTGGAGAAAGAGCTTCGAGTGGAGGATTGTTTGAGAATACGATGGTAAGCTGTGCCAGAAGTTCATATTACCTGATTCGGATCGAACTACCTCAGCGCTCGTTGAAGAGAAATAAATACAATACCCGTGTCACATATTTCGCATAGAATCGGGACCCGTTGCTGCTATACTATACCTGACGCAGTCATGTCCGAAGGAGCCGTAATTTAGCCGCTCACAGTGCAAGCCACCCAAACCATTCAACAGCGATAGCTTTACACCTTGTTTTTAGTTATCTTTCTTTTCGATAATTCGTGTATACGTTATGTATACAGGATGTCCACAACTATCATGAACGAAGATTTAAATATATGCAGATGCCACGTAGCTGGACAGTAGTACTACGGTAATATTGTTTGCCGTCGCTTGGAGATACTCAGATTGTTTTTGCATTTTGCCTAATGACATAGTTAGTCTTTAATTTATTATGCAACTTCTCAAATATTCAAATATTGTAATTAGATTAAAAGTGTAGATGCGAAAATTGTAGAGCAACGTGAAAAACCCCATACACAGCTTTCTGTTGCTCAATGCGTGCTACATAAAAATGTTTTTCCGAGCGTGAAAGTAGTCCGCGAATGCACGTAAAATTGCTGGGCGTCCTAGTCGTAGCACGCCGAGCTTATTCTCATCGGCTGTGGATAAAGGTTGTGATGAAGCTACGTTTTCGCAAAACAGGTCTTTATCAGACATGATGACCCTTCAAACATGTTAAAAAAAAATGAGCCCGTGCCTAAAAGAAGAGAGGGAATTTCTGAACGCTGGCTATCTCATTTGCAGCGTCGACCATCCCGGCATGCAGCGCTGTTAGAGTGCATGTTCAAGGCAACCCTCATAGAAATTCGATCTTATTTTTGACGAAGGCAGTCGTATCAATGCGCATGAGCTTTTTGTTGTATTTTTCAGAAGCATTTTCACGTCTAGCGCGACCTGCGTAAATACATGAATGGCAATCTTGAATATATCAATTCACGCCCCGCGTAAGTGTAGTTTTAAATATTCGCGCATGCTAGGAGGGACACTCTGTATATAGGAAAACCAGGGCAGACCTAGCCTCTGACCCTGGTAAAATTGTGTGTGAATGAGCGCCGCGGAGGAGGAGGGTAGGCGGAGGTACGCTGGTTTCACCTCCTGTGGCAGCTTCTACGCACTCTGTCTGCGCTATGAATGTACCGGGTTCGTGTGGCGATCGGAAGGCTGAGCGCCGAGCGTGAAGGAAGGAGAAGCAACGCAAGAGACGGCAGGCCGAGCGCGAGTCGACCTACCCCGAAGTCGTCTGCAAGCGCCGGGCACGCGCTGAACAAGACCGGCAAAAGGCGGGGGCTAGGCGTGCCCAGGAGACTCCCGAAGAACGTGCTAGGCGGCTTGCGATAATGCGGGCGACAGCACCCATATGCTTGAACGTAACTCACGTTCACGAAGTGAAACATCACTATAATTGTTTTTTTCGTGCGTCTCCTCTTATTTGTCGTATGAAACCAATTCGGAAGAACTAGAAAGAATCGCGAACGCAAGTTACAGCGCAGTGAATTGATTTTGTGCACAAAGTATAGCAGCAAATTGGTGAAAGCAGGACAATAAAGTTTTATACAGTGTTCTTTCGATTATGTTCCAAACGACTACAAAAAGCGTACGGCTTCAATCTAAGTGTCATATGTTCACACGAGAGGCCATTGTTGAAGTAGCTGATGCAGTTCTGCGCAGTTCATGTGCCTGCACCTCCGCACAATACAAAAAAATACAAACTGCTCACAAAACTGAAAAGAAATGGCAGTGCTATAGGTCGCACCGTGTACGTTTTACTTTTGTCAGTGGTCGCAATTGGAGACGGTGCTGAGAAGTAAGGAACGGTGAGCACATTTCGAAATAACGTCGAAGAGTTGCTCATGCGGAATTCCAATGGGAGATCCAAAAATACCTGCCATCTTTATCAAAAAGCGCCGTTCATCCATGGAGAATATTCGCTCCGAATCTGCGTTTGGAAGCCTAGCGCTTCAGCCAAAGTGAGCGGGAGGCTATTGCTACAACAGGACACGAAAAGGACCGGGCAATCTTCACTGCTCCACACCTGGGATTGCCGTCTATTTTTGAAACAACAGTTCTTTCAGACACGGAGCAAGCGTGCATGGTTGCCAGATCATCCTCAGCACCAGGTCATGACACTCTCGTGACATGCTAACTGGACTGCGCAAATCCGGTCATTTTGATCCATAAAAAGATTATGTGGATCACAAGCACGTCGGAAATGGGTTTAAACAAAGCTTTCTGCGTCGTGGAGAAGTACGCGGTTCTTGTTTAGCGTCCATTTTAAAATTCATAGGTCACACGATGAAGTTTGATACGTTTTTACTGGGAAACGCTTCTCTCGACGTAAGCTAGTGGCACTCCAACACTGCAGGCACGTGGGACAGAAACAAGAGTTTCTAGCGCGCTCACTACAAACCGAACCGAACACGCCCTGCATGGAGTGTTTTTCAAAGTGCTTTCTTGCACCCGTAAATGACGAGGCCCCTTTGCACTGCTGTCTCACCACTGCCTATCGACGACGTTCAGCTTCGTGTACGTTCAGGCGTGCACTTGCGTTCCAAGCCATTCTTCGCGGCGTATCGATGTTGCTGAAACAGAGAACCGAGGTGTGTTTGTTAAGAAGGGTGGTTTAGGTATTCAAGCTTCGCTTTAGAAGACGGATGCAAACTGTAAGAAAAGGTACTGCTATCGATATGCAACTTGTCTATTGCCTTTCTTTTTTTAGCTGACGGAAGCAAAAGATCTCAGCGAGAACCACAACTTCCCGCCTCTTGGGTTGGCTAGCAAAAGTGATCCTCAAACGCGCTTTTGCGACCGCTTATGTTGTCGTTCCTGAGCATGGAGTGCTCACTGCTTGATCTCGAGAGGCTGCTTTTCGAGTCGCCACTTTCTCAAGAAGAAAAATGAGTGCAGTAGTGCTCACCGGTAGTGCTCGCAATCTTTCATTGGAATTCAGCATTAGTGTAAGCTTACCTAGTCAATTCGACAGTCGGGAAACGAACAGGCCACCAGCGCCAGAATAACCATACTGCGCTCACCTGTGTCACAGCCCTTGAAAAGCACGGGCTTTGACTTGGTGACCGCTACGATGGCCACACCGAGAAGCATGCAGCCAACCAAGGTGACAGCGCAGCTGACGGATCCGGCAGCGGTGTAAGCCTCGCGGTCCCATTTGCCACGCAGCTTCAAGATGCGTGACCTGGCCCTGGGGCTGACCACGCCCGCCGCGTTTGTCGCCTGGAACCGCGGCAAGCGCCCACCACTACGAGGCCCTGCTTCCCAAACTGAGCGCAATCGTTAAGGTTTTAAACAAGGCGCTTCATACAAATGTTACCGTCAGAGTTTCAGTTTATCTGTTGATCATCTTGAATTACGAACAAGGCTAGACAGCACAAGGACAGACAGTGTGCGACCTTTTCTTATATGTCACTTTGCTTCGTTGCGCTTTTCAAGATTCACAATGTTACTGAGAGAAATATGGAACAGTTCGTGCCTTCGAGCGCCGTCAGTACGGATGATGAACCAATGCGCGAATGCTGGGAAGCAAACGCTCGCTGGTTGTTTCGAAGCACTGAAAGTTTGGAAGTTGCGAAGCCACTGGGCGGCGGCGCGAACCCAACTTTTGACGAGCAGCCTTCGATAGTATTCACCACTTGCGGTGCTCCAACGCTTTATAGAGATTGCGAGAGAACATCGTTCTTTCTTCGAGGCCCCCAAAAGAAGTTAAATTCCCTCACAGCAGTTTGGAAGTCCCTGGCAATGACCAACGTCAGTGTGCGTGCGTGCGTGCGTGCGTGCGTGCGTGCGTGCGTGCGTGCGTGCGTGCGTGCGTGCGTGCGTGCGTGCGTGCGTGCGGTCTTCATAGGCACCCCTATGAAGACCGTTCGGGCCCTTCCCAGTCTGGGTGTAATATACAGCCTTTCTTTAGACTTTTCCACACATATCACCAGCACTGTATCTAAGGCTCGGTGCGTTCTGGGGTTTGTGACCCGAGTCTCACTTCCCTGTGGACCTCAGGTTTTCATAGCACTCTGCACTTCTCTCATTCTCCCTGAGCTAGAGTACTGCCCATCAGTATAATTCCCGTACCAAATTAAACTCGCTGACAAACTCGAGGTTGTTCAGCGCCGGGCCACATACGCACTCTCTACTCCTGTCTTTTCGGCCGTCGCAAGTTCATGCCAGCCTACGAAGATCACCTCAAAGCCCTCAAGTGGTACACCCTGCAATACCAGCTCAACATAGTCCGTATATTGTGCAGGGTGCTTGATGGCTCTCTGACAGCAATCATTTTACTTCTTCAGTACGTCTGAACAAGCGGTCAGGACAGCCTGAGCCCCATCACACCTGTGTGGTCCAACACCGCAACTCCATGCTTAAATCTCGCATACAGAGCTTTCTCTCCACCCACCTGGTCATTCGGGCTCTCCTTACTTGCGATCGGAATGAATCGGCTCTCCTGCGCGTTGTGCACCCGCCGACTGTCCAGTCGTTGCCCTGTATTGTGCGTATGTGCGTGACGTGCTCTGCGAGTGATCAAGCGCGCGCGCGTTCGTGTATCTGTGTGTGTGTGTGTGTGTGTGTGTGTGTGTGTGTGTGTGTGTGTGTGTGTGTGTGTGTGTGTGTGTGTGCGTGTGCGTGTGTGTGCGTGTGCGTGTGCGTGTGTGTGTGTGTGTGTGTGTGTGTGTGTGTGTGTGTGTGTGTGTGTGTGTGTGTGTGTGTGTGTGTGTGTGTGTGTGTGTGTGTGTGTGTGTGTGCTAGTTGTTGAACACATGTATGTGGAAGTGCCTCTCTGCGACAACTTCTCGCTTTCGCTCTATCTTCGCCTTTCGGAGACGTATGTCGCAGACGCAGGGCGACAACGTCCTGTCACGGGCCGGTGCATGCAGATGTACGTATGCTCAACAAGTGCTCCAATGTTCTATCTACAATCGCTCTCTACTGTATTGATAGGAAAGCGTCGAATGGTTCATTCAGCAAAAAGCCAGCGTGTGCAGCAGCGAAACAGCACCTTAATTCCCATTGGTTGTGACGTCACGGCCCGAGCGCGCCTCGACGGAGCAGAGGGGTCGTTCTCTTGTTCCTTTGCTGACGTTAGCCAGTTCATGCAACTTTTCATCGCCTTGACGGCGTTATCAGCGTTGTGTGAAACTATAAACCCTCTTATAGAACCTCCATCGACGCTCGCATGATCTGTGCGTTTTTATGACGAATGAATACTGCAAGAACCACCGAAAGAATACAATAAGTGGATTAAGTTCGCGAAAAAAGATAAAATGATTATAAAATGCGACTACAAGTAGCGGATGCGAAACGTTCCAGGCCAGCAGCGGAGCAACTCATAAACGGTTCACAAATGTGTATTGCGAATTAAGAATTTTCACGTTCTTTTCTTAATAACTACCGCGGATATCGTGTGTCCAATATGTTTTGTGTTGTTTCACTTCCGGATAATTGTTCTCCCATACCACAAAATTATCACACGCTGTTACGCCCCCCTCATGTAATGCCCACTGAGCTCACAAATAATAGTAATGGAAATTACATGAAATTTTCGCACATAATACAAGATTTGTTACGTGTTTTGGTACGTCGAATGTGCTTCGTTATTGCGACGCCACTGCATGCAAGACTAGAACAACGTTGTTTATTATAACCCAAGATGGCGGAGCAGTTAAATCAAAACTAAAATCTTCAGCACTCACTGAGAAGTCCTTATCTTATCTGGGGAGATGCATGCGTCCTCGGGCAATATACAGAGCTTTGCGTAACAAAATAAAAGTATAATAGAAATGTCCTTGGTACCTATATAGCAGACACAAATACATTAAAATTTTCTTGAGATTCCGTTTTTCTCAAATATATGCTCATGCAGTAATTGGGTTCAGACCTCATTCACTTCCGTTTCTTAAAACACTATACTTAAAACACTATGCATATGGAACGCGACGTCCCCTTCCCTTACATTTTGTGCTCATTCTTTCAACCTGCTGGTTTTTAAATAACGCTGCTACAGTAAATCGTGACCGCAAAGGACTCAAAAGGCTGCAGAGCCATGTTTAGAGAAACTAATAAAATCAAAGAATAACGTGTTAGCTGTGCGTGAATTCTGTTTTAGCTAAACATGAAGGCTGTCTGACAAACTATATACGCTTATACAGGGGGCTCGAAGTTAACCTTTCCATATTCTTTTAAAAGAAAACAGTAGCACCGTAAACACAAACCAATCTATAGCGCTGCTACAAGTGGATACAATTTGCCGGGGCTATTATTATATAGGGGTGTGCGAATATTTCTAATAACAAATCGAATACTGTACTATTCGAGTTGGTCTTCAAATAGAATAGTCACTATTCGTAAATGCGAATATCATTCGAACACTTTTCGAATATTTCGAAACATCAAGTGCTCCCAATTAAGCATGAAATTGGAGCAAAAGTACTTCCGCCCACGCGGGCATAGTATAGACGCAAAACATGAGAAGTTGCGTAATGGAGCAGGCTATGTCCCTTAAGTAGCAATACTTTACAGGCTATACTGCGATCATTCGCACTCTCTGAAGAGTCCTGCGCATGCGAAGAAACTGCGAGCTTGTTTGCTCCTACAATGCTCCATGTGTGGTTTTAATAAGCAACGCTAAATAACATACTATGTAATGATAGAAATGTGCTAACTTTAAAAATACTGGGACGTGAACATCGTTTTATATTAATTGTGACAATGCAGTTGTTTATTCCAAAACTAGTCGATATTCAATTCGATTCGCTTCTGGCCCTACTCGATTTGTATTTGATTTGGTTTCAAACATCACTATTCGCACACCCCTTGTGCTATATGCACAAAACAAAGACAAGATCAACAGAATTCGTTAAGTAACATTTATTTACGCATATTAGTAATTAGAGTTACACAACAATGTTGAACGCAAAAAAAGTCACAAATATCACGCTATATCGGCTGGAAGTTGGTCCTCGACAGCAGCTATTGCTCCTGCGCAGGGACTTGATCACGGCCACCGAAACGCGGGTGTCACAGTCCCACGGAGGCTTGATGACTGATGTGGTGACAGCTGTCACGACCGCCGACTTCGGGTTGGATCGTGGCCGTGGTGCAAAGGTGGCGGTGTCGGCAACCTCCAAGTTCTGGGCGGCCTGGTGCGCCGCGCTCTAATGATGGTGGGCGCAGCTCCGGCCCAACTCTTACCGATGACTTTGGTTGAGTTAGAGGTTGCTGCTCGGATGTTGCGCCAACAAACTCGTGCAGGAGCAGGGCCAACCATACGGCGGATTCTGGCTGGAATGACGAATACTTGAGCGAGGGCAAGGATGGAGTCTGCATCAAAGCTACGGATGAACCACGGCAGCTTGGGGTTGCCGAGAGTGGTGGGAAAGACGAACGTGTAGATGCAGTTGCAGAGGCTCTAGCAGCTACAGTAGATTCGAAGACAGCTCGAGTGGTGGCCTTGTACTTCGTTACAGATCCATCAAAGCAGGACACAAGTCGCCATAGTCTTCTTCAGAGGTGAAAGGCGTCGCGTGATGTCTCGTGCCAAAAAGAATAGAACACGGCAGTGATAATGATGATATTGAAGGTGAGGATATATAGAAAAACCCGGCATTCCTTAGGTTGGGTTAATCTTCTTCTTCTTCTTCTTCTTCTTCTTCTTCTTCTTCTTCTTCTTCTTCTTCTTCTTCTTGGCATTTCGTGGCCTACGTCTTCGTTCTCTGCCGCGTGAACGCACGTCTTCTTCGTCATTCACTTTTCTCTGTCGTAATATACAGAACGTCTCTGTCGTAACAACAAACGAAAAAGTGTCTGTTAACCAGGCCAGTAACCGTCCGGTGGCCTCTGCTGTCGAGTACTCCACCTGGGCACAGGTGTTGACGATCCTGGTGTGGCGACGCCGTGTGCTCCCTGAGCCAGTCTCGCTCCGTCTGGACGGTCAGCATCACGGTGTAAGAAAATAGGTGCTCCTACGGCGCGCCCGCGCTGGGGCGAGAGAGCGGCCACTTCGTGTGACCGGAAGTGAGCGCCGCCGCTAGCGGCCGCACACGTTCAGGATGCCTTGGAGCATCGGCACAAGAGTGGATAATTTACGAGCTCCGCCAGCATTTAAACATCCATACCTAAGGATATGCAATTTGTCGTTATTCAGACGCCAAATCCTTAGCAGGTAGAAGGTTTCATGCCACTTACTGTCAAATACCGTCATTTCGAACAGCGAGGA